>NC_049169.1:19641140-19941140 GCF_009769625.2 Cygnus olor | reverse complement strand
GCCAAATGCTTAAGTCACTTGGTTTCTCCACTTAAAGTATCTCTACAGCTAGACTGAATATAAACCCTTTCAATAAATAACTCAGTGGACATGCTAGTTTGGAAACTCACTAGTTGCCTTTTATATATGTTATATACTGTATTATTGCCTTCTATATTCTTTACAGGTATGACAAAAGAGAAGATGTTAAACCAGGAGACCAACTGATGTTTTCTTACACACACATACTGATGGAAACAAACCCTCTTCAAATATCACATTACAAGACAACCCACAGACCACTGGCGAATATACCTGGCATCAGTAAAATTGGGTTGAATCTTACTGCACTACCTCCTTTTACTTTAAACTTAAAGCCAAAATTAGTACTGTTGGAAAAACTTCCTCTATCATCCTGACTGTGAATTTTAAGTCTTTTGATGTAACTTTGCTGATGACTGAATAATGTATGACAACAGAAAATTGTCATTCCAGCACTGCAATTCAGCTTCTGTGAAAAGGTACAGAAAATCTTTGTACTTATCGGTATTTAGCTCCGTCCTCTTTCTTACATGAATAGTACAATGCATTCCTAGTCCATATATACTCAAATACCAAGTTAAATATTATTAGGTGTGTTTGAGAGAGGCTACCTCCAAGTTTAGTGCTATTATATAAAACTTGTCTACTTGGTTTGGGTAGCTGTCTGTTTCATAATGCAGCACAGGTATGTCCTAATTGTCCTGTATAAGATACATTATGGAACAGGATTGTGCTATGGCAATAATTTGATATGTAATCTACATGTGCAAAGATGCATTACTTGATATATCTGCTGGACTGTAACCCCCTTAGTTGTCAGATTGCCTGTGTGAAACTTGAATGATGTTATCAGCATAGGAAAGCCATATTCATTGTAGCTTCATCACGGTACCTAATTGTGCCCTGTGGGCTAGCAAACTAATTAAAGTGAAAGGTTCTCCTAAAAAGCAGTTGGACCTCTTGGCAAGCACTGTCTTGTAACAGACCTGAGCATTAAAGGATGGTTATATTTATTCCAATAGTTCATAAATAAGCAGTACAACTTGGATTTCACAGGAAACTTTTTTTAAATAGTATTTTCCCTCTGCTGCAGTATCTTAATTTGCAGTACAAAAATTTACCTATGAAAATATGTAATCAAATACACTTGAAGATGATAGGTGTTGTTTTGTTTCTTTATTAAATAGCTCTTTTGGAATTAAAATGCTGTAACTTAGCATGTTCTGTAATCTCTTCTTTATTAGATGTCTTTGTTAGGGATGTCTGCCTAGATTGCAGAATAGAAGAAATTAAGGGGTAAACTAAGGAAGAAAACTGAACATTTCAGTTAGGACCAGTTATAATATGACAGGGACTCCACTAGTGTAAAAAATTCAGTATTTGTGAAATAAGCATAGGCAGAAAGCTATTTGTTACTGACTGAGAACTCAAGAGTAAAAAATTCATATTGAATAACTTTTTTTCCACTCTTCAAGCATATTTCATTCAGGAACTACATTTACCTGCATTATGCTTCAGTTTTTAGGACCATGTTTTCTTTTTATCCTCTAGATTATGTATCAAGGAACTGATCTGGTGGGGTGGAGCCTGCACCACTGTGGGTGGCTGTTGTGCAGGCTTCCTCACACTGAGATCTGGCAAAGGCGACCTGCAGAACTTGTTAGTCCAGTCCCTGGCTCCTCTTGAAATTGAAATCGTTGAAGTATTATCTATTTGACTTGTCTTTGGAAGAAAACTCAGCTTCCTTCAGAGCCAATTTGGACATCAAATAATTCACATGGTACAGAAGGAAGTAAATGTGCAAATAGCTGAGAACTTGGAATGCTATGAAGGAAAACTTTTGAGTAAGGATGTAAGTCCTTATATGTTAAGCCTAATCATTTACTTTATATAACTCCCCCACAGCGTAAGCTGTAACTCGAGAACCTGAAGTGAAATCTATCGTGCCCAATGTGTAGACAAATATCTGGCGGTGGTAGCAGTATGTACTACTGCTTGCAGCCTTGGTGCTGCTGAAGGTAGCAGCTATGAGCTCAAATTGGCCTGTTTAGTGTGTGTGTGTATATATATATATGACTTATCTGTTGGGGGGAGAGAAAGGAAAATAAAAGTGCATATGTAAAGGCAGAAAAGAGATACTGAAGTGCAGTTTTGGACAGTCTCTAAGGTTTATTTAGGTCCTGTTACATCTTGAGCTATATATGTGGTTCTTGGAAAGCGCTTAGTTCTTTGCTCTGAAACCTGCCTGGGATTGTAGATCATGACCCATGCAGCACTGTAGCACCAGTGGCTGTATAACTGACGTGACAGTGGGTACATGTAACCCCCTACAACCTAGGCTGGGAGTGTTACTGTAGCCCACACCCAGAATAAGAAAGGGGCACCTGCCAAACTTCAGCAAAGATTACTGCAGTTTTTCCCCAAAGGCTGCTTTCAACAAAAAAAAAAAGTCCTTGGAAGAGAAAATAAAACTATCTCCCGTCTTTTAAATGAATGCTCTCATCTGTATGTCTTGTTGCCTTTCTTTAAAGCGAGTAGCTTCCATAAGTGACAGTTTTTCTCTTTTAATATAGATTGTCAGGATATTTGCATGGAAGAAAGCATGGGTTTAAGCCCCCTCAGATATAACAGGGCATTAAGGAAGGTAAACACCAAGTTTGCTTTTAGGGGCTAGGGTTGGAAGAAGCCTTGAGTTACTACAGGTGTGGTACAGGAAAGAGACATGCTCTGAAACCTTAATTGGAACTTACAAAGGGACTTCAACATAATAAATTTCTCATTACCATTCAAAGAACTCCCTTTTTCTTGATTGAGTCTTGGCTTAGATTATAGCTTTTCTTAATAATAAAAGATGGAATGAAATAAGCATATTCAAATAATTGAAGGTTGAAATAACCTAAACAAAGCAAAAAAAATAGTATGGTCCATCTGTAAGTTATGTTGTGACTATGATGGTTAAACACAGAATGGAGTTGTAAATAAAATGCATTGAATATATATAATGCTGCTGGAGAACAAGATTTTAGCATGTCTTATGAAATTCCCTGAAGGTCATCAAATGTTGTGTAACATCACATTTGAAGCTTGACTTAATTTCTTACAAGCAACATTTGTTCCATTAAGTAGCAAGGCTAACAAATGATTTGGGCACAAATGTCACAATGTTGTGTCACCAGGAGCAGCCCAGAGATGGTGGATAATCACTGTCTTGTAGCATGAGGTTTAGGAGAGCCTGTGTAAAACTAAAAGTAGTTGCATATTGCGTGCAAAAAGTTGCAGGACTTGCTGGTAGAAGATATTTGGATGATGAAAGTAAAAGCAAGTTCAAAACAGGATTAAACAGCTCACTCTTCCATTACAAACTAAAAAGGATCAAGGAGTAACTTCCAGTTCACAGATTCTCTTGAAGTATTTACAGCTGGGGAAAAATACAGACTGCGTTTACCTTATACCTGTCCTATGTACCTGCTGTGGGTCTCAAGAGAGAATGCAGGGGTGAGGAGAACTGGAGAATGGTTGTCCTGGATCAGACATAAAATATATTTCTCTGTTAACACTGAGAACGGAACCTGACTCAAGATCTTTCCTTTACTATCCATGTCATTCAAGCCATCAGAATACAACATCAGTGCAACACAGGTGCATAATGTGTTTGGAAACAAACATTATGCTCCTTTTTCTACTCCACCCATGGTCCTGTCACACATCCCCTTGGTGAGATAGATTACATGTTTGGATGAACAAGATGGAGAATGTGCTATAGTTAACTGCTCTAGGACTATACCACTATTCCTAAGCACTTCTACTTCTTTCTGTAATGCTAAGGAGCCTGAAAGCTGATAATAAAGTTTATGGACTCCTTTACTGTATCTGTTTCAATGGGAGTGAGCAAGCGTGTGTTTCCCTTGCATCTAAGCACTTTTCCAGGTATAAGAGAAGCTACGCAAAAGTCTAGTGCTGCCTTCCTCACTTTATTATGTTCATTCTTAAATTTGCCCCCCCCCCCCCTTCCCCCCCAGAAGTTTCCTTGTAATTTAGTATTCAAAGAGTCTTTCTTTTACCAATGACTTCACTTTCTATTTGCAGGAAAAGAACAAAACCACAGACTGAGTTTATCACCAGTGTCAGCAAGACTGTTTAGCCACAGCTTTCTCAGTTAGCTGGTTACATAATTAGTCTCAGCTATGTCTTAAAATGAAATTTGTCACTATCTGCTTAACATACAACACAGATTACAATGGTGTTTGCAAAAGTTGCTGGTTCGGTGACAGAGAATACTCCACAGCAAAGATTTTCTTTGATTCAAATATGATTCCTATGCTTAAGTAAATGAAACGTTTTATATGCAACTTAAATCAACTCTTTAGATTACCATGAGCAATTACAACTACTTTTGGTTGTTCGTTTAAGATAGCAAGGACAGTCAGGTTTTTTTCTTCTTCTTCTTCTCCTGAAATTCCCTATCTTATTGTCATGGGCAGTCTTTCAGAAATTCTGCTTTATTTCAGCTGCAACTGCTTTTGGTCCCATAGCAAGGCTTGATTTCTGTCCAGTTAAGCCAAGTGTGAGGTAGAAATGCTTTCTGAAATGGAATCCCTCTTTTCCTTTAAAACTGTCAATTTAAATCCAAAGACTAAAAGAAGGTATTGGTTCATACAGAGGGGGGGAAAAAAAAGGCAAGAAAAAGCAGGGGGGTGGGAGTGATAAGGACTGTTTAGGCATAGCTAGCCTTTGGAATTCAACCTGATACTTAAGCTGGGGACATCACTGTGGTTGCCATTTCTGGTTGGCATATTCATTTTATGAAACAAGGCAGTTTTGGGTCAGTTTTGCCAGGAAGGTAAAGAATCGCTCTTCCTTGTTGCTAAGAATAAAGCAAAGGATGAATGTACTTGTGGGAGGACTAAAATATTTGCTTTAAAAAAAAAAAAACACTAAATCTGTAATTAGAAAGTGATATCACTAATTACAGGTTTATTTTTCCTGGGTTTGAAAATACCTAAATGCAGTTTGTTACTGTCAGCTCTGTATAGTTATGAAAATAAATACTATTTTAAGGGACAGGTATTTCAACAACTGTACACATCTGCTTTGAGCTTGTCATTTCTATCTACGTTTTATTAATCGCATCCTTATGCTACAATTAAACTGTTCTAGATTGAGATTTCTATTCTTTGTAAATTGAGAAGGTATTCTTGGATGGTGGGGAGAAGCCACGAACATTCCTAGTAAATGGTCACTGGCCAAATTCTGCAGTCAAGCAGGTTACTTCATTTTTACTTCGGTAGGAAAAGAGGCCAAATGGAAATGGCAGTATGGGAGGAGCATTATTCACAGGTTACTTGTGCATTATATATCAATAAATACATTATACACCTTTGCAAGACTTGAGTTTTTTTGAAAGACCATTACACATCTACTTCTTCCCCTTCCTACATTTAGTACTACAAAATATTTCTTGCTGCAGTATGTAGTTAGTGGTTACACCTGCCTACTCTTAGAAGACACAGAAGCTATTAGGATCCTTATAATGACAACTCCAGTACCATCTGCTCCAAATTTATTTTGGAAGTTGCTAATGTACTGAAATTAACTGTTTAAATAAAGTTTGTATCACCGTTGCAGATCCACCAAGTCATTATGCATTAGGGAACTATGCTGCTGCAGGGATTGATCCAGCAAAAAACTCAGCTTGATGAAAGCTCCCACTTAACAGAGCTTGCACTTTCTTACTGTCAGGGAGAGTATGATGTAAAAATAAGGGAGTTTTCTAATAGTTTCATCACAAATATTTAAAAAGTTGGAATATATGAAAGCTTAGCAATCACTAAGATTAAAAATAATCTTTATAAAGTAAAAATCAATACAAAACCCATGCATACAACAACTTACCTCAATACTTTAATTAAAGCTTTCAGCACTGCTTTTGAAGTCATTCATTTCTCAAAGTCATTGCTTGAACTGGAGATGGAAATAGCTTGTACAGAAGAATCAAGACTTACATCCAAAAAATAGCAGCTTTGTGCTTTCACTCTGTCCTGGTTTTGAGAGATTCCATCTCTGGATTTTTTTTTACACCTGTGTATTTTAAAAAGTTCTAACATAAGCTTAATATTCATTCATAACCAAGCTGATACTGAAACAGTACATTTTTAAGAGCTAATGCCCTTCAAAAAAGTAAATTGCACTTGCAAATGAAGTAGACTAAGTTTTGCTTCTTAAAATAGTCACTAGTTTTCATGCTCTCAGGAGAAGTTTTGACAAAACCCATGGCTATACAATTAAGTATCCCTAAGAAGGAGAAGATGCAAATTGAGGGCTATCTCAGAATGCCATCATTACAGCTTTCCACACAAGAGTAACACAGGAGGTGCAGTAAAGTCTGCTTTAAAGCACGGGAGCCAAGATACTCCTTACCAGAGAACTGGGACTTTCAGGTAAGCTCCTGCTGGTATGACGTGGCTCTACAATGCTTTAAGCCTAAGGCTGTATTCATAGTCATACTCGAGCCTTGAGTGAAAATTATCCCTTGTTTAAAAAAAAAAAAGTTCCTTCACCCTCTACCTACCTCTCTCCTGGTTTGAAGAGATTAAACATCTTACAAAGGTCAAGGCTGTATTCACAGTTAAAATGTAGGGGGAAAAAATTGAGATAATAATTAACCAGTAGCCATTTAAACGTGTTTCTCAATAAACTGCTTCAAACTCACCTAGTTCAAGCTATACATAAACTAGAACAAGTTGTTTTATTACTGCACAAAAAACTTGTACCTGTTCTCATGTAACCCTACAAGAATAGAAAAATGCTGGCTATTGACAGTATTACAAATTACCTTTTAAAATACTGAAGACAAAATGCAGTATTAGTTCTTCCTAAGCGCACTATATAATTTACTGAAATAGTTCAGGTCTAAATGTAACTGACTGAGTAACAATTAAAATACTTGAAACTACAGAATGCTTAGAGGAACATCTTGGAAAGCCAAAAGTCACCTGGGAAAGAATTCAATAAGTTTGTTGATTACCTTGAGTGAAATTAAGAGAACTTGAATCTATGTGTTTATATCCAAAGAGATACATGGAAAACCAATCTTTTCACATAGCACGGTCTGATTATATATTTATGATTACAATTAAATTATTCAATGGTTGTCTTTAATCCTTTTAAAAAAAAAAAAGGCAGTGTTGACTACCACTAGAAAATTGCAAATAAAATGTTTAATTTCAGAAACTGAGTTCACCATTTATAAATACACTAAAACATAGTAAATGCAAAATTAGATTAGGCATAGGTACAGTATTTTAACAAAGCTACAACTTTTCTAAAAGGTCATAGACAAATGATGACTTGTTTCCCAAAAAGTAATGAAAACTGAAATGAGGAGATTAATCTTTCTAGAGTTAAAAAAAACATTGGAGAACATTCCTTTCAAATTAAAATGCTGGCTATTCTTTTTCCCACCTTATTTGAAGTTTTGAGGGCTCTATGTCCCATTTGCCTGATGGACTGTGACAGTTAAGAACCAACCCTACTACATGAAATTCTAAGCAGTGCACCGTATCCATAAGGCTATTACTGAAAATCAGAAGATCAGTTATTTCTGTACTAAGAGCTTTAAGATGGGCTGTTCTACACAACTGAAATTACTTTAAGAATAAGAGCTCAATTTTTACAATCGGGAACCTTAAAGTTTCGATGCACTACAGATTAGAAAAGGTTTTAGAATGACATTACAGTCTTCATCATAAATTCCTTGCTTTTTTTTTTTTTGTACATGGCATTAAATAACAAGCATTGATTCATAAACTTCGATAAACCTTCCAAAGAGCTTTTATAAATAATGAGATTTTTTTTTAGTTCATTTAAAATGTAAAACCTGAACAGGAGAAGCCAGGATGGGAAGCTTTACTACAGACTGCTGGATAACCGATGTTCCATATCATCTCAAATCTAAGATTTGTTTTCAGATACTAAGTCAATAGTCTCCTGTAAAAACACCTTCGTCCATAACACTTCTTAATTTTATAAGTACTTTTGGGCTTGCAGTTAAGAACATTACATAATAAAAAGATGGCTCGAACCCCATCTTTCATCTACAGCTTTCTTTCGACAACTACAAAAGCTGTTTTGTTGCAATTAAAGCAATGTTCAACTAAAATACAGTACCTGGTTTATGGTTTTTACATAATAATTGAATAAAAAACTACAGAATAGAACTGTTTACATCTTTTTTTTTTTTTGCCATTCTATTAAAACAAATGACTGAGCTTTTTTAAAGTTCATTTACAATTATGGATTAAAACCTACATAACTTTGTATAATTTGACAAGACAGGCTATCTCTAGTATGAACTTTTAAAAAACATATATACAATATCTGGCCTGAAGTACTATGAATAAGGCACATGTAGACATATTGAAAGCTGAAAAAAAAAAAAGGAACTAAAATTTGGAATTATAGTCACTGATTAGATGTCATACATGGCCCCTATTGGAGCAATTTAACAATCCAAGTTACAGATAGTTAATATCCAGTGAGCAACAATAGATTTAGTCTAGCAGTTTGTTCATTATTTTCAATACTGGAAGTATATTAAAGGAAGATTCACTTTCAAAAAGATAAGTTTTTCGAAGTGTTCAATCATTAACCTTGATTGACTAAAGTTGTTGCTTTCATTGGATGTATTGAACAATCTCTCTGAAGGAACAATGCTCGGTGGGCAACCCAAGAACCTGACAGCCAATTTTGACAGTACTGGCCAAGATGATTTCTTAAAGTTCCAGTAAGTTAGAGGATCACAGTTATGCTCAAGCACTTCTTCCTCCAAGTAAGAAAGCACCATGTCTTCTGGTAACTTTGCTCTCTCTTTTAGGTCTTTCGTTTTCTTCATGTCACCCATGAGTGACCAAAGATTATCTTCCCCATATGAATTTGTAGATGGTGAACCTATATCACATCCATTGGAAACAGGTTTATCATCTTCTGAGGTAGAACTCATTATTTCCAGCTCCCTGATTAAGTCTTGTTTATATTGTTCAGCCTCCTCTTCTGTAAATAAGGATGTTTTATAGCGGGGATCCAGAAGCGTCGCAAAAATGTACCTTGGATCATGAAGTGTGGAGGACAATCTACTCACCATAGCCTCTTTCAAAGATTTCAGCATGGTATCTATGCCCATTGTTTCCTCAAATAGCATTTCTATTTTCCTGTTAAGTATGTGAATCATTGGAATCACCTGGCTTAAAGTAGACATGTGTGTACTCATCTCCCTACTTGCAGCTTCGAAAGGCTTGAGAGCATGACACACTGACTGCATAACTTCCCACTGATCACAGCTTATTAGCTCCCGAAAGCTGCACTCTATTGACATTTCATCAATTGCTCTTTTCTGTTCGATAAGACGTTCAAGCATATGAAATGATGTATTCCACTTGGATGGAACATCTTGTATAAGCTGATGCTGAGGCAACTCGTACTCTTTTTGCAGCTCAGCTAACTTCTCTTTTGCTTTTGCTGACCGATGAACACGTTCACAGATCTTTCTTGCAATACTAAGCAAATTCTGAACCATTCTCTGGCTTTTAATAGCCTCATTTACTATGACGTTAACAGTGTGACTAAAACATTGTACACTTGAATGATCACCTTCATTTAAAGTTTTTTCTATACTCTGATTATCAGTAACAGTAATCCCAATCTGAAGACCAATGGAAGTAATCCATGTTTCCCACCAATACTCTAACTGCTTTTGAATACTGATTCCATTGTAGTCACAATCAATCTGTGATACATTTAATAGTGCTGAACAATGGTAATCCTCACACTGTGGTCGAAATGAAGACTCAAACGTTACCCAATGAGCTGTAAGGGTTAGATATTCTCGTGTTTGGTTGCTCATCCATATTCCGGATGTAAAATGGATCACTCCACTTTCAGCTTCTTTAAGATGTGAAATAATTATTTGTTTTACATTATCATACATATTGGGAATTGCTGTCCTAGAAAAGTAAGATGGAGAAGGTAAAGAATACTGAGGTTGCAAGTATTCAAGCAGCCTGTTAAAGCCAATGTTGTCTACAAAAGAATATGGCTGAAGGTCAAGTGCAATCATTTCAGCTACAAGACTTGTGATTTTTTTGGCAACTGGGTGAGAGTCACAAAATTTGTCATTGGTTTCATCAAAAGTTGAAGATGCTAATAATTCTGTGCTCAGTGGCATGTGATTATCCGTAGATGAGGATAATACAGTCTCCGAGACATCAGTTTTTAATACATTGTTATGAAACCGCTGCAAATGTCTAAGAAGGCAACTTGTGCCTAGATTTGTTGGCTTTTTCCCCCTACTTATTGTACGTCCACAGTGCATACATATTACTTTTGTTGAATCTGCAGAACAAATTGAAAAATGATTCCACAGTTTTGAGGTCTTCTTGCTAGTAACAGGAAATATAATTTGATTATCATGTGTAACCATCGTGGGCAAGTCAGTCAACTTTGAGGATGAACATTCTGCAGAAGCCAGAGTGGCATAAGGAGAATTTGCCAAACTAACATCAAGACAGCTCTTTTGGTTTCCAATTATATCGGGATGGCGTCTATATAGATGTCTCATCAAGCAGCTTGTGCCCACATCTCCTTTTTTACCACGACTTATCATACAACTGCAGTATCTACATACTGCTTTTAGACTGTCTGCAGGTGACAGTGAAAAGTGATGCCAGACTTCTGATTTAAGTCTTTTCATTATCCTTTTATTTTGCTGAAATACAGCAGTAGGTTCAAATATTAATGGACCTAATCCCTCACACTGTTTCTCAGGTGAGGAAACAAAGGAGACTTCACCTATATCATCAGAAGATGACAGCATTGAGTCTTCCACTAGAGCATCTCCAGAAGAGAGATTAGTATGGATCTCCTCAGAGATTCTGTCTGGAGAAGAACAAACAGAAGTTGGTTCTTTCATTAGTTTTCCAGGAGAGGATGACATAGAATTCAGATCACTATCTGAGGGTAGTAAAGAAGGCAACAGAGTTGGTGGTGCAGTGTAGAGAGGTGGTATGCTGGTACCACCTCCATTCTCTTGCAGGACAATGGAACGATGGGCTCTCCACATGTGTCTTATCAAACAACTTGTTCCCAGGTCTTTTCCATTTTTTCCTCTACTGAATTCATTCATGCAGTGGATGCAAACAGCTTTAGAATTATCTAGAGGTGATAAATAAAAGTGTTTCCAGACAGCAGATCTCCTCCTAGAACCCGATGTGCTCTTTGGAATTACAACAGTTTTTTCTGCTACGTTCTCCACAGTTTCATCATACTGGTTGTTGGGTAGCTGCGGAGATGACCCAACCATGACTTCTTCTTTGTTGCATTTTTCAGAAACTGAGAGATCTGCTATTTCTTCAGAAGAAACAATAGAAACAGATTCCTCAATTATTCGATCTGGAGATGGTATTTTAGAAGCCATTTTCTTGACCAGCTTTATAGGGGATAACATAGAGCTCAGATCTCCAACATCTGTGGACTGAGGAGGCAGTAACAACGTAGGTGAAGGAAAGGAGGATATACCTGGCATACTTCCATTTTCTTGAATTAGTACAGTAGGATGGGCTCTCCTCACGTGCCTCATGAGACAACTTGTACTTAGGTCCTTTTCATTTTTACCCCGACTAAATTCTTTCATACAGTACATACATATTGCTTTAGTGCTATCTCTAGGAGATATAAAAAAATGATTCCAAGCAGGTGACTTTTTTCTGGAGCTTATGTTTCTGCTGGAAAGAAGGCTTTGTGTCACAGCTTCCATTGCTACATCATACAGCGTACTACTATACTGAGAAAAAAGAGATCCATAATCATCTTCGTTTTCTGTGGATAAATATTTGCTAGGGTTGTTGCTAATAAAGTTCTTTTCTTTGTCTTCTTGTTCATCACTGCTGTCTGCATGTTTGAAATCATCTTGTTCTGTCTTTATATCCATTCGTTCTAGAGTACAGTTAATGGTGTCTTCCTCTTGCTCTACTTTTAAGTTATTGATTTTACCCAAGACAAAATTACCATCCATCTGGGGGCAACCTGATTTACTGTTTTCCATGCCTGACAAATTCTTCTTGCCAAGTCTTCATTTATTAATAAATATAGATAATTTAAAAAGATTATTTAAACTTTGATTAAAGTAATATATCTTGTATACTGAGTGCACAGACACAAATGTGCGTGTTAAAATAATCTCTGGTTTATGAATTCTGTATCCGTGTTGTACACAAGCAAATACGATTAGTCATAAGATTGCATTAAAAAATTATAGACTTAATTAATGGAATCTCATTTTTTTCCCCAGGATCAGGACATTTCAGGTCATAGATGACTGTTCTCAAAGACAGCTACTGTTAAATGCTTCATGTTGTAGACATAATCCTAAAGAATGAATGTTCTATTTTCTTGGTCAAGGAAGCCATTCTGTTCATCTTGGTTGGACAACTCTGATTCCTTTGCACCATCTAGAAATAAAATAATCAGAAGACAAAGTTGACTAACACATTCTAAATAACTATTGTAAACATCAGCTGAAAACATGCACTAGATGTTCTGTGTGTTTTTTTTCCCCGCACTTTCTTTAAGGTAAAAAGAATTCAGCCAAATGCTATTCACCTTCCCCTCCCCCCTAAAACAAAACAATTTATTCAATGAATCTATTGTGGGCAAATGCATGTCTACACACACAGCACTGGACCAACTTTGTCAAAATCTAGAGTCCAAGCATCACTTTTGCATTTGCTTGTACATACATACACCTCACCCTACATCCTAATTCAACCGCTGTGTAATACATACGTATACACGCATATATCCATACAGCCAACTATATCCATAGATACATATAGAAAGACAAGCAGGCATTTAGTCATGTTAGCAACAAAATATGCACTTAAGAACAAATGTAAATGTTCTCTGGTACATGTGAACCCTTCACTGTTAACAGCTGTGTCTAAGAAAATACAATCTTTTGCAATAAACCTTTGTAAGGGTGTCCAGCATTTAGTTATACTCATCTCTGTTCCTCTGACATGGTCCACATGGTTATATTCACGCCATAATGCTCCCAAACAACACCATAGCATAGAAACGAGCTACTTTTTGACTTTCAGGATTAAAAACTGAAATGCTTAATTTACGATAACTGGGCTATGCAAATGCTATATATACACACTGAGGTCACCCAATAGCAACAACATCACTCAGAAGCAAAGATACATACAGGTGCATATGCTGCTGTCCAGTGCAGCACTGCCAGCTCAAGTTCCCTATGTATCTAATAGGAGAAATCCCATTTACACCAAGACACCAAAACAGCTAATTTCCCTCATGGGCAAGGATTTCCCCCACCAACAATTCCAGTACAAAGAGCTGGTATTGAAGATGCATATTTTATATATATGTATAAAATCAATCACTGAGACTCAAAAAACAAACAACCCCCACCAGCCCCACACAAGCCCGAAGATGTCTGCTGTTGTCAGACCCTTCTTTTCTTGATTTTTTTTACTACAGTTTTACCAGGATTCTAAATTTTGCCAAACCCTCACTTATTCTTTGCATCATTAACATAGTTATTGATATCTTTATTAATGATGGCAAATATTTTTTTCACCACACAGCCGATGCTACACTATCCAGTCCAATTTGTACAAAATGGATTTTATGGGACTTTCACCTAAACTGAAGATCAAACACACAAATTTAAATTGGATATTTTAAAATTCTTGCACAATTTTCATGTGTTACTCAAACACAAGGAGGATTTCAACAGACAAAAGGTGAGATTAGTCACAGCTACAAGACACGATACGTAGATCGAGGTTGTACTCGCACAGAGTTTTTTCCTTTGTGTCAAGACCTATGTCATATCAGCTTTGTAATTCTCTACGGTCTGTTTGCATGAGAGGTCAAAAAGAACAGCTAGGAACTCTGGTTTTCCGTGGATTTCAGACTTCTGTAAAACCTATTGTAGTAATAACATTCTCTCTTTTCCTGTGCAGTAGAAGGGGCTGGGAAAAGGAGGAACAATCAGCTTATTACAGTTATCTTAAGAAAAGGGAGATGGAGCCATCAAAACTTTCGCAAAGAGGAAAACAGCCACTCTGCCTTTTCTTTCTGTGAAAGTTTTAGAGTTTCTGCTCTGCCTTTCTCGGGGGAAGGAAAGAAAAAACACATATATTCAGACACCAAAAGAGAACTCTAATTCTGGGAAAAGTAAAGGAAGAGACCTAAAGAAGAACCTTCTTACATTTCTAAGAAGATCTATCTCACTATCACACTACCTGATACTCTCCACAGGTTTGTAAAATTACATTTAAGAACAGTCCCAGCAGCAGAGATTAAATTGACATCACTCAGTATAATAATGACTGAAACTGAAGCTAGTAATCACACATGTTGATGATATGGAAGCAGGTGCATCTGGGATGAGGGAGACAGTGTACGACAGTCAACATTTTGAATAGAAATCAAACAGGATTTTTATATTTTTTATCTGAATTTGGATCTATTTTTTGAACCTGGAACTTGTACTGCAAACATGCAAAATCATGAATATATAGGAAATTGTTGTTACATGGGATCACAGAACAGAAAGGCTTACAAACCATTCACTCCATGCAGAGCTTACAGAACGTAAATTATGCATCAAGCACCAAGCTACAGCAAGCACATTACAAATCTTTAGCTAGATCCACAGAAAACAAGTATCCACCAGAAGCTGATGCTGAAGAAGTAGAGCACAATTTCTTTGCCTAAGAACAGGTACTGGTATCTCTAGCTTGTAATTTCTTTCGTATGAGGAAAAAAAAAATACAACAAAAAACACAGTTCTAGACTTTTAACAGATAAATCCATGTAGATACTTCACTTGTCCTGATAACCACTTACTGCTTAACACAGTTAAACATAAGGTAGCTGTAATGGGAAGATTTGGAAGACTGATAAAGGAGACCAACTGCAAGGTTCGTAACAATACCTTACTAGATTGACATTCATTAACAATAAACATTGGCAATGGTTGGTTCTTAATCACTAGCAATCATTATCACTACATATTCAAACAGTTAGGTCCTAATCATCTTATCCTACATTAGCATTGAGTACACAATACCACTGAGATGATGCCAGGCAGTTAAACACTGATGGCTATGGTACCTGATGGTCTGATCATTTGCTGAAGCAGAGGTAGACAGGCAAGGCAGCTATTTAGACTCAAAGCAGGAATCATAATCACCGTGGTAGACATCTTTCTTCTCAAATGTTCCTTCCTGTTGCTTGTGGTTTCTAATGCTTGTCATCTCCTTTACCAAAAAAACGGTGTGGAAAGCAATCCCATCTGCTCCTGGCATGACTTATCTCATTTTCTTTAGTACCAGAAACTGTTCTGGTTCCACCAGAAATCCTTACTGCTTATTCAGAACCCTTTGGTTTTATCTGAAGATTTTACTTCTTGAATTGTTGATTTACATGTTCTTCTGTCCCGTTTGTGCAATTAAACATGGCTCTCCGTTTGCAGCTATATATTATTTCTATACTTATGCTTATCTGTGATGTAAAATGCTTTCATGATATTAGGAGGGCTAGGCTATCAGCACTGTCACAAAGTACTTGCGTACTGTGGCTGGTTACACTACTGTAGTGTAGTTATGTCTATGTTTAAGGCAAGAAGTAATTAGTTATATCCAGTCTAATTCATGTATGTGTTACAGGTCTCTGCATAGTTTTCTGGACACGATTGCTGCCTTCTAGGTCTGCAGAACAGCTAAGATTATTAGATGAGATCAGTTAGGGCTGCTATATCCCTTCCCAGGAAATCCTCAAAGTTGGATGCCCCTTGGAAAAAATACATGCAAAGTCTTCTATCTTCTTTCAAACACCTAAGTCTGATCTCTGTTACTTTGAGTGTTACTACATCAGACTGTAAAATTAAGCCAAACTCCCTCCCCTCAAACACCCCTGAGGGTATTTCAAACCAAATTTTCTTTAGAATATAGTCCTCAGGACTTGCAGGTGTAGAAAGAATCTCTGCCTCCCATGCCTATTCCTTGCAAGGATCGATCTGTTTTAAAAACAAACACAACACTCCATCCTATTTTAAAATTTTATAGTACCCTAGAATAAAGTATGAATTTGCTTATTACCACCTTCAGTAGCTTAATTATCATTGGACACAAACTACTCAAAGTTAAGAACTGCTGTTAAACAAACAGGATATTCGAGGAGAAGGAAAATTTCTTCAAAGGTACAGAAGGCTACAGGCAATCAGCTCAAAATTAGAATGGATTTATGTCTTTGAAATCTCCTCAATTAGATACAGGCAAGCAATAAAAAAAAAGAATTAAGAGTCCCCTTGCAACAAAAATCTTCAAAGAAAATAAATGGAAAGAAAATATACAGAACAATTATCTACTCAAATCTGCTCTCAGACTATTAGTTCTGAAATGGCAGTAGACAGTCAGTGGCTTGCTGTGGTCAGAAGCCTGCAGCAACATTTTATAGGATTTTCCATTCAAAATTGGATTACTTAGAGTGTACAGTGGTTGACAAGAAATGTCAGGAGAATGTCACTGATCTAAGGAGTGCCACATCAGAATGCCGTGACCTGAAGAAATCACTACTGAAGGAAGGGGGGCAAAAAAAGAAAAACATTGGTGTCTTGGGATTGTGTTAATATGTCTACATGTTACTGTACAGAGAAGTATGAAAAGCGTACAAGAACACTGAACTATGAGCAGATTATTTGTAAAGCAGACCATGCCCTGCAAGTTTAAAACAATTTCAGACTGAGTAGTCAGGTGCTAAATCATGGACTTGATTACATTACAGAATGCAACTAACTGAAAGTAGTTGTCTAGAGAAAATAGTTTAAAACTACGAACTTCAAATTATTACCTAAGTGCGTAATGTAAATATAGACACGCGTGCACCTGTAAAATGCAAGGGTAGAGGTTTCAAGAAAGATGCAAAAAGTGGAGACAAAGTGAAAGCAAAACTATTTACTAGTTTCAAAGATCAAAAGCAGCGATAGATTTTTGGGAGTCAGAAATAGATAAAAATGTATTAAAAACAATTTGAAGAAATGGATGGCAGTTTTGGAATAAATGGTGCTGATCTTGTTTATTTTTAGAAATGTACAGGCATCATCATTAAGAGTGTCAAATAAAAGGAAAATCCTTAAAAGCATACAAGCAGTGAGGAGGAGACAGTTTAATAAATTATTATTAGCTTACACTTCAATGCCAGGTACTATGCTAATTAAAGAATATTTGATAAAAAAAACAACTAACCAAAAACCCGTAAAAATAAGCTAACAAATTTTTATAAATGTATAGCCTAGAGAAACCTTACTGGC
Source organism: Cygnus olor (assembly GCF_009769625.2). NCBI lineage: Eukaryota > Metazoa > Chordata > Aves > Anseriformes > Anatidae > Cygnus > Cygnus olor. The sequence goes on along the minus strand of NC_049169.1, from coordinate 19,923,727 downwards.
CTTTCATATTACAAACCCCTTGAAGTAGGGAAACAAGAACAGCAAGAGATTTTTTTCTACAGCAACTTACTCTGACAATCAGTCACAGCTCACCCATACATACAGTTTGCAAGATGCTGAGTGATTAAGACATGGTATTAGAAGAGACTGCAAAATTAACATGTTAGTTATACTCTGCCAGGAGGTGGGTCCTACGCTCAGGTCTCACTGAAGTTCACAGGCACCTGCACAGAAATACAAGCATGAACTAGTGGATGCAGCTGAATAATTAGGATCAAAGTAGAGAAAGTTAGACTTAATAAAAGAAACAAGTTGTTCTGGATCTAATGATTTGTAGAGGATTGTTGGGAGAGAAAAAAAAGAGGAAGTAAAGCTAGCTTTACTATTCCATTACCTTTCTAGACACCTGAAAGCCGGAGACTGCAGCTACTTCCTTTAATCCAGAATGTCTATGAGCTGCACTCCAAGTTACATTAACCCATAACTTCTGTGGTTTTATGAAGGTATTCTCTCCAGCTTGCAAAATACCCTCTCATGTCTGCAACCCCAAATGCTCCATCTGGACGCAAAAGAGTAAAGTGTGGAAATAGCACCATCGATGCTGCATAATGTTCCTTGTTGACAGGAATACTCTTCACCCTAACCTATTATTGAAACAGAATATAACAATTAGGACAAATAATATTATAAATTTTTATTAACTTCATATCAAAGATTTGAAGTTTACTTCAAATTTGTGTACTTCACAGAAACTATGTAAAAAAAATCCAGTGTATGTTAATGTAATGGGAAACAATCACCAAATTCGTATCCAAGTCAATTAAAAAAAAAAAAGTATAAACAGAAAAAAAATGATGGAAGCTATTACTCTTAAAAGCACTCTTTCTGGAGGAAAAGACAACCACCCTGTGGTCAAAACAAAGTATTTTTATTGAAAGTTTTAACAACGTATACTTTTTTTTCCTCTACTTTTATCTTTAAGATTGATATATGGAAGTAGTGAAAATATAACCTTTTTGAATATTCATAGAATCACTTCATTTGGAAAAGACCTCTAAGCTTATCTAGTCTGACCTTTAACCTAGCACTGACAAGTCCACCATTAAGCTGTGTCACTAAGCTCTATGTCTACACATTTTTTGAGTACCTCCAGGGATGGTGACTCAGCTACCCTCCTTGGGCAGCCTGTTCCAATGCCTCACAACCCTTTCAATGAAGAAATTTCTCCTGATTACCAACCTGAATCTCCCCTGGTGCAACTTGAGCCCATTCCCTCTAGTCCTATCGCTAGTTACCTGTGAGAAGAGGCTGACCCCCAGCTCCCCACACCTTCCTTTCAGGTAGTTGTAGAGAGCAATAAGGTCTCCCCTGAGCCTCCTCTTCTCCTCCAGACTAAGCAACCCCAGTTCCCTCAGCCGCTCCTCACAGGACTTGTGTTCCAGGCCCTTCACCAGCTCTGTAGCCCTTCTCTGGACATGCTCCAGGGCCTCGATGTCCTTCTTGTACTGAGGGGCCCAAAGCTGGACACAGTACTCGAGGTGCAGCCTCACCAGAGCAGAATACAAGGGGATGATCACCTCTCTGGTCCTGCTGGCTACACTAATCCTGATACAAGCCAGGATGCTGTTGGCCTTCTTGGCCACCTGGGCACACTGCTGGCTCATGTTCAGCCAGCTATTGACCAGTATCCCCAGGTCCCTTTCCACTGGGCAGCCTTCCAGCCCTGCTGAGAAATAATAGTATCTAGGTTTAGCTCTTGTTCAGGCACAAGCTACTTGGTCTTGCAAAAGTTTAAATTTTTCCCTACATAACCCTAATCTACTTAGGATGCCTGTAATACTTTATCTTCCATCTTTCTTTTCTCTTCTGTCTATTCCACCATGAATTTCGAATTTTACGAAGTCACCTTATCACATGGCTCATCCATCAAGGTCTCATTCTCACTAAGGGTCTCTAAGTACTCAAGTACTCCAGATACAATTCTTTAAAAAAAAGACAAAAAATAATAATAAAAAAAGTTTTTGTAAATATTTTTCAAATTCTATTTTGGATTGAGACAAACATTTTGGTATAGAAAAATCCTATTATGTCCTACGGGACATTCACAAACAGTTTTATATGCTTGCGTAAATAAGAAAAGACTGTTTCAGCTCTCAGACTGGGGCTGGTGTTGGGGAAAAAAAAACATGCAGTTAACTCCCAATTACTTCCCAAGACTGAGGATTTTCTGGGTGGTGGCCAAGCAGGATGCAACACGTAGGAGCTGTACCAGGCTTGAAGGCAGGAACCAGGCAGCTCCTGCTGGACAGAACAGGACAGCATCCTGGCAATGCAGCTGATGCCCTTAACTCCCACATCCCTGAAGAGAAGAGAAGCCAGGACAATTCAAAGAGAAAGTAACATATCCAGAGTAGTGCACAAGGAGGGAGACGAAAATATGCTCCGGAAAGTCATGGGACAAAGGTACATGCTTAGGGGCTCGGGATACAAGGCAGAAAGAATGAGAGCCCTCCAAGGAAGGTATGTGAGCTCCAGTGCTCCCTGTCCTGACACAAAACAGAGACCTCTGATTTCTCAATGCATAAAGACCATTCATGCCTCTTCACATGGATAAAATCCTCAGTGCTTGGTGTAAGCTGCGGCCTAAAGCAGTCATTCAACCCTGTCAGAGAAAAAACATGTTGTGGAGAGTCGTAACTATCATCATGAGAGCTAGGTACGCAACCCTAATTAGAAAGGCAAGAATTTACCTAAAGCACAGAGACTGAAAAGTTACAGAGACTATCAGCTACGTGTAAATACTCCCCCTTTACTTGCCTCCCACCCCACAAAACATTAAGCAATTTTACTGGGAATATGGATTATTTTATATTTAGCCTAATGATAGACCAGCTAGCGTCAAGTCACACTTCTTGGTTTAGAAGTTTCTGGACTCCTCTCTCTCCCCTCTATTTTTCCTGCCACTACTAAATGCAAAGTAATGCACGAAGATAATAATCAGCAGCACAGCTCAGAATTGACACTTTTTGTCTCAGGCTCTTGCTAAAGGGACAGTGTCAAGTTAAAATCTAAACAGCACATGGAAGGCAGGTAACATTTCATGGAATGTCCATGGAACTCTGTTTACCCATCATTTTCAGATATTCCCTGAAACCTCGGGAAAGATTCAAGAAGTGGAACTCTGTTTCTGCCATAGCTCCCCCTGCCCCAGTTTTGTACATGTATCTCCATCGCAAACCCTAAATTATCTGTATCTCAGTGTAAGGAGAAAGATGTGAGCACCAGCTCCCCCTTCAAAGAACTATACCTGCTCTACACTGATGCGTAAAAGATGTGAAAATAATTCATTAAAACAGCAAAGCTAAAGAACAAACAGTATGAGTATGGTAACAGATCAATGTTACAACCATTTTTAAAAATACTTCAAAATATACGTAAAGCAGAAATGAAGTAAGGTTTCATTCTCAAAAATACAATTAAAAAAAAAGTTCTTCTTACTCTTCTCGTACCAGCATATCCTCAATCACACTACCTTTACAAAAGATAGGGATATTGTTTTTCTAATACTATACATTTGCTATTCATTATTTTTGAAGTCTGATATAAACGTGGGTGTTTGTGCTAGTGTGCACATTACTCACTTACAGCTGACGTTAGTTCTTGCATCCCTGTTAAGCGCCCAGCCAGATTTGTTAAACATGCGCAGTACCCAAATATTTCATCTGACCTCAATGGCACAGGCTGACTGCTCAGCATATTTCAGGATAAAACAAGCATCAGATATAGGCCAAAAATCAAATTGACTTATGGAAAACATCAGTCTTCGTCACGTATTTGTCAATTTATTAAATATTCATCTATTTGAACACTCAGCCTCCATTACCTAGCTTTAAGCAACACCATGTTTTAAACACTATAAAGCCCATAGCACAGAAATCCATATTCCATGATTTCAAAAAGCATTTACTTCAAAAACAAAATAAAAACACACAGCTAAGACTAACAATAACAAAAACATCAAATTTCATCTCTGTCTAAACAATCCCATTCCAAATTTATATATAAAAAATAAATATCACCTTGTTGTATGTACCACCATACATAATATTGCACATCACCACACACAGTAACACTACTTATACCTACAACCACCTGATATGCCTATAATTGTTGCTATTTTTTTTCCTTAGTGCACTAAAAATACCAATGGATCTCAAATGGGGCTATCTTCCTTCACATGTCCTTTGCTAACTTTCCATAGCTGCACACTATAAGAAAAAAGTAGGTTGTACATATGCTAATAATTTCTGTCACAGCTTTTACTATGAGATTGCTCATTAAAAAAAAAGACAGATTTGTCATGGTAAGTAAATTATGTCAATATTTGTCTATGATCGAAACTGTCTCTCGAGTTGAAGAACCTTCTTTCTCATTATCTGGTGTGATGCTACTGAAGCAATGCTTTCAGGATCCATTTCTATGCTACTGTTCACACCTACCAAATGGCAGATCTGCCTGTCACTTGTTAAAATGCTGATGCTTTAAGTACTGATTTCAATAATTTTAACAGAATTTTCATAAGTCTTACGCATCAGTTCAATGTTGCTTCAAGTGAAAACAACAGATTTTGCTTCTCTTTTGATATTATCATTTGTATTTTAAGACAAATAAGTATTACATGCTAATAAAATGGGGGTAATTCTTAAACAATGCTAGGAGAAAGTTTCATTAAGAAAAAAAGTTTTGGTGTTTTTTTTTTTTTTTTTTTTTTTTTTAAACAGCTGAAGTATGTGCTGTTTAGCCTGTAGTATTTTTTAGTGTAGGACATCAGAGATGCTTTCAGTATCTCATGTTGTACAATTTGGGGCTGAAGGGAGGGAAGACGAATGAAGGTTCCAACAACAAAATATGGGGTTAAAACTCAGAAGATAAAATAAGAACAGAAGTAGGGAACATGCATCAGTATTATCGTGGAACAGGAAACAAAGCACAACCAAAAACATAGGAAAAAGAGATAAGTTCTGAAAGAATTAAAGACAAAAGACAAAACATTTATTCCGTGTTGCTAGAGAAGAGCAATCTGCTTTCAGAAAAGCATCAGAAAATTCAAAGCAAAGCTCCTCTGACACTTCTTTCCCCCCAAGTGATCAATTCCTCCGTCTAGCCCGTAGGTCTCTACTCTTCCTCCTTCTGTGCAGTATACAGCTGAGAAAACAAGTGAGATAGGATTAGGACAGTATTCTTTTTTTTTTTCTTCCTCCTGATAAGTTTATCTTCCTATTTTGCAAGGTACATATGCTTTTGTTATATATATATATATATATATATATATATATATATATATATATATTTTAGGATGTCTATCTTGAAGCCCAGCAAGAGTGAAACCTTAAGAACTTTAAGGACTATTCCAAAGAGTTAAAAATGAGACATCTGAAAGGGAGAAAACTGACGGTTACAAAGCTGAACAAGTAGAATAGCAGAGAATGAGAGAGAAGTTTGGAGATGTATGCCATGCCTAGAGTAGGGTAAGACTTCATGGAACTCTTGCTGAAAACATCTAAGTATTAAGAGAAATAAAGCCTCAAAAAATATAAATACGATCTTTAACAGAACATATAACTACCCATTAATGCAACTTTCTGTTCATATTAATGCCAGTTAGCTACACGTCCTCAGATAGTTTCACTTGTGCTATGGAGAGGTTTTCCATTATTTACTTACATCCTATTTGTATACATGTAATAAGACACAGTACTATGTTTTTAACATACAGGTGTATCCTAGAACTGTTAGCTTCCGCTTATCAAGGCAGGTTAGTAAGAGGACAATTCACAGTCCCTGAAAAGACAGAAAATATTTTCAAACAGTAGTTTACATACTTCATAAGGATTTTTACAGCCACGTTTAATCATTCTTTTGTCACAAAATTTTATTTCAAATCAAGTTACCCTAAATTGCAAATGCTTCTCTGAAGAAACATTTAAAAACATGTAAAAATTCTTTTTTCTTCCTCAAATGACGATTTGAAGAAATACATCTAGTTTTCACTTGATGCAAAGAAAAACCCATCTACTTTACTAAGTATAACAGAAAATAACAATCACAATACCATCCAAGATAATTTTACAAGATGAGTTTAGAAGTACTGTTTTGCCAATGAGCACAAGAACAGGAATAAGTCCCATAACACGTGCGGGCATAGTTGACCATACCCATGATTGGGGTGAACTTTTTAAAGCTACTTTTAAGTATTTTTTGTCATTCAGTGTTTCTAAGGAAACTGTATGAACACCATTAGGAACTGACATATCCATCTGATATCCTGGTTTAAAAACCCAGTAACTTCAACTCTGACCCTCTTAGAGCAGGCATTCCAATTCATAACATGGGGGAGAAAGAGAGAGAAGTGTGCAGAGGCCTTCCGTTCGCTTGCCAACCAGCCTGCGCCTAGCCTCCGTGACAAAGGGTCTTTTCCTCCTCAGCCTCTTTGCAGTTCTCTTTGCCTTCTTCCAGACAAGGTGATATTTTGCTGCAAAGATGCAGCTGACAGGCAAACCAGCCAGGAAAGCCGGCATTGTTTCCACTAGCACCACATTGAGCACTAGCAGGAAGTCCAAAAAGACACTCCTGTCCCTGGCAAACAAATAGCTTAGTCTTCTTCCCCCAAAAGAAATGGTTTATAGAAGAGCTATACTGTTGCTGTAGACTCAGATTTTAATTTGAGCAAACAGGATTTTGCTCAGGGAGCTAATGAGAAATACAATTTTAATTAAAAATAAAGCTTTTTGTAGAACTTACCCTAACAAATGCAAAGCTTTAATTTCTGTAATGCAACCTGTAATTTAAATAAGTTTTACAGAATACAGATACGTGAGTGTTTTTTCCAGAGCACAATCTAAGACATTTTTAGTACAGGAGCAGGTAAAGAAAAACAGCCCCTGCTGTTTCCATTTGCTTAATTTCTACCATTACACAAAAGCCAAAATAATCATTTCAATAAACCCAATGTTTTGTAAGATATGCAAAAGGGAAATTAATAAAAACATTTAGAGCAAGGGGAAGGATGGGGAAGCTCTTTGTTCTTTATGAGCATCACTGTGTTTCCTGCCATAAACAGATTACAGTCTCCCCACAGCACACGAAATCACAGAGGACAACTTCACGTTACTAGGAAGGGAAAAGAAGAAAGCATCCTCAATTTCTCCGATTTCCCAGCACCAAATGCAAACATACTGCCAACAGCATGGTTTGCCCACTGCTCGGCTCTCTGAAAGTTGGCCCACACTTCATTCAAGTGGCTACTGATGCGAGTCACAATAAACAAAAACCTTCCATGTAATGAGGATTACCCCATTGCCTTCTGTTTTCTCTTTCTGCCTGTGGATATCCTCCAACAGTGTTATCAGCATATCATGTTCCCACCTCTAATGCAGAAGAAAAAAAGAAAATACAATATGATTGCCATCACCTATTTCAGCATGTCTTTGCAGTCAATAATTAAATTTCTTAAATAAGAAAGGCTGCCAGAAGCTAGGAGCCAAAAATTTGGCGGGAGCTCTAAATAGGCAGCGTATTCAGAACTGCCCTTTTCCTCTCCACCTTCTCATGACACATCAAGGGATCTATGAGATCCCTTTAATCAGGAACTAGATCTTCTTCAATGATCTAAACTGCACATAAAAGCTACTGCATTGAAAATGTGCTCAAAGGCTATAATTCTTATACTGCATGTTAAAGGATGCAGAAGACCTGTAATATTTCCAACCTACTGAAACAAAATTTTAACATCTGGACAGATTAATACTTCCATCTTTGTTCTCAGGAAACTCTTCAGCTCTGTGTTAAGTACCCATCCTTCTAAGAGTGCCTAATGAATCACTAATGAAGAAAACATCATCAACAAAAAAAACACTTGCAAAGTGCTAGCTCTCCAGGCCATGCTACTCAGCTCCAGGAACTAGTATGCAATAACTAATTCGTTCACGATATGCTGTATGGGGCAATCTGCAGCGGTAAATCACATCAGATATCACATATTGATATGCTGAAACGCAAAGGAAAAGCAAAGTCAGCCTATGACTACCATGCCAGGAAGCAGAAATCTTTTTATGTGCAAGCTAATTTGATAGAGCAGAAAAGCAATCCCCAGCAAAAAGTAGTATGAGACCGCTTAACACATTATGTATTTGATATATTTTATGATCCCCAAAATAATCATGCAAAAGTGACTGCCTTCTATTAACCCTTAACAAAATAAAGAAAAACAAACACTTTGTTGCAAGGAACTCAGACTATGCTGTATGAATGCTCTTTTAGGCCGACTAAAATTACCTACACTCTATTCCACAGTGTTCACAATATGAACTTCAAAGAACTACATAAATATGACAATATGTAGGTAATAGAATGTATATGCCTTTCTATTGGAGCTCATATTGGCATTTATCTTCTTTAAGAGCAACTACTTACAGATTTTATTACCTACCAGAACAATGCAGCTTACTTCAACTGGATTATAGTTCAAAAAACAGTGCTTGAAGATGCTAAGACAAGATACTAATTTTCAGTTGACAAGTAGTACTAAAGGGGATATTCTCATTGGAGGCTTTTAACCTTGAGGGCCACATTAGAAAGACACTTTAGGTAGAACTATAAAAAGCTACAGTGCTTGACATCATATAATGGAACAGTGCAAAGCATGAAACGACCCTTCGATGAGCGTATCAGGATTCATCGTCAAATACGTGAGTGAACTTTTGGATATTCTGGCAAAAGCGACATAGCTTCTTTTATCAGATTGCTTTACAGTGGCCAAAAACTGACTTGAGATGGTGCTGCAAATGGTGACTACACTTTCCTGTTATTTGGCTATGCTATTGGCTTGGAAAGCACTAATAATTAATTTTTGCTTATACTTGACAATGAAAGATCCACAAGCAGACTTAGTATGTAACAAAATTCCCCACATCTTCTGTATGTGTCACCTAGAAAAACTTTCCTTCAAGAAATGAATGTGAATCATACTTTTATTTTTCTTTTCCTATGGAAGCCAGAGTCTTGGATGACCCCACCGAGACTTTGTAGCTCAGTGTTCTACCTGTCTTAAACCTTTTGTCGACCTGTTGCTAACAGGCATGTTAGCCAATGATACAGACAGCTTAAAAGTTTAAACAAAAACAAAACAAAACAAAACAAAAAAACAGTTCAAATCAAGGGAAGAGCATTATCTGAAACACTATAAAAGAATAACACCTATTGTTAGGCTACATATAAACATTAATATAAACGATTTTTTCATGCATAAAAATAATCTTACACTTCCAAAAATATTTAGTCACAGCTCAAACTGAATATATAAAGAAAAAAACGTTTGTGACAAAAACCGTAAAGAAAATACTGAAGTTTATTCTATCTACGAAGATGCAAAAACGTGAACAAAGCAAGTATAACTGGGGTACAGGATGGATGTAGGGCATACAAGTTACTTCCCCCTTTTTTAAGGGGTAGTCTGGAGGATAAGGATGTATATATAACCAGCTGTTACCACAGAGTAGAAGGTGCACCATAAATCATAAGCTGGTTACTATTATTGTAACACTGTAAAGATAGCCAGGCTTCCAAACTTATTTTTTAAATCTCAGATACTCACACAAGCTGCCTGCTAAATTACTAAATTCCATACAAACTAATTTATATATATGATTATTCATACACTTTATCCATCGGCTTACTCTAAATTAATACTAATAACAACAATCACGCAAGACCCTAAACAAACAAACTGTCAATTAGTTCACTGAGGGGAAAAAAAAAACAAAAACTTACACATCTGTTCCACTGCATGCAGGAGGATTCATTTCAAGTTAAATACTTGTTACTCAAACTTAAAGATGATGATTGTATCTAAGGAAAAGAAGAAGGTAACTCTTTTTAATAGAATTTTTTAGTCACGTTAACTGTCACAGTGGCAAGTCACAGGATGTTTCAAGTTTAGGTCATAGCTCCAGGAGCTGCACTTATACGAATAGCTCTCCCCTTTTTTCAAGATCTCTAGTCTTCATAGTTGTCAAGAAAAGTTAGACATTTTCAACTCTAGAGCACCAAAGCAAAAAATAATAACGACATTAAAAGTCATTTATTGTACACGTCTTGGTGTTGATCCATAGATATTTTATTTTTATTTTTAGGCTTAGAGGTGACTGTGTGGCATTTCACTCTCCGGAATGAAAGAAACCAAGGCAATATACTCACTTCACACTGAAGTGGTCAGAGCTACACTACATTTCAAGGTAGCTTGTAGGCACCTGTTAATGCACTACGGGATTCATCTGGCAGCTCGTTATGCCTTCCTTTCGTGAGCTAAACACACTGCTTACACACTGCACCCAGCATGTGTATTAACCAACATGCAATAACACAGGGTGAGCACAAGATTATCATTCCCCATGTATAAGAAAGGAATGACTAGAAGTGGAGCACATTAAGTCAGGTATTTTGGCTTAGAACCAAAACCCGCCAAAACAGTCCAACACAGGACATATTTTTGGAGTTTTGCTTCTCTAGCCCCACTGACTACACAGACCTGAGCATCTTTGTGCCAGAGTACCCCCCTGGCTGTTTCACTGCCCCAGTGCATTAAAAAACACCAGGACATCTTTTTGCTATCTTTGAAAATCCAGTACAGCAACTTCTACTCAAAATCTGAACACCAAAAAAAAAAAAAGCTGGATTCTGCAGTTTAATGGCCACGAAGATGCTTTGTCCTTTTCTTCTAAAGATGATATGGACCAAGCATCAACAGGGTTCAAGCCAGCAAAGCACTTTTCCCAACAGTCAATGCTTCCTGCACATGTTCAGATCGTTAGGCAGAAACACATGCCTACAGATTTATATTTCTTGGTAAGCAGAACACCTCTCAGAGGAAGGAAAGTCCTGATTGCTTGCTTACAGTGCATTAGCAGATGAATTACACGTAACCTCTTTTACTGACATTTTCCATTTAAAAATACGTCCATACTCCCTATTAAGCAAGTGAAAACATCTCCAGAGCTCTGTGGCCAGCTAATTTGACTGTTAAGAAGAGACACTTTGGCTGTCCCTTCTACAGCAAACATTTAAATAATGTACATGAGGTAGAAAGTGTCAGCCAAGGTGACCAGGACCCACCCCATTCCCAAGGCTCATCAGGCAGGGTTAGGGAACTCTCCAGAGATGTGGATTCAGCTCCTCAGGGCAAAGAAGGGAAGCTAACCTGGCTCTCCCACATTCCTCGCAAGTGCCACTGCCATCGTGCTACAGGCAAGAAAGGGTACAAATAACGTGTCTTTATCCTTCCTTGTGTCTTTAAAAAAAAAAAAAAGCCACCCCCTTCCCCTCTCATTCTTTCATTTGTTAAAGATGCCTGTAAAAAAGTTTCAAGCTGGGTCAAACATTTCATTAAATTCAAATTAATATTTGGGTTCTCTTCATTGTTTTTTCTAGCAAAAAGAATAACAAAGAAAAAGTCATTGTAGCTAGATCTGCTCTTCTTTTCTGTGCACAGAACACAAATTTAGAAAACCGCATACAGAACCACAGCAACAGGTAAACAGCATAATTATTGAAATGCTAATGAAATGAAGACAGTTGAGGCAAAACCAGTACAAATTCTTTGATCACTGTCATACAAGACAATTACTAGTATATTTAACTTAAAATACCTTTTTCCATACATTTTGTATAGAATTGCAAAGAAGTATTTCTAGAATATATCACATGGGCCAAAACATGCCTATTTTCAGCCAGAAACTTCAGGCTATCGACTACTGAAATCCAGAACTGACTTTTGTATTAGATGTACAGAAAATCAGAGCACTTGGAGCTACAATGACTCCACCACACCGAGGGAAAAATATACCTGTATGGCAGGTATGTTATATATGTAGTGACTGCAAACTACCAGGCATGACTTGAAAAAATGAAATATTCGACAAGCTTACAGAAAGCCATAAAAATGAAGTAGCAAACCTCTAAACCTTCAACGAATGATTGTTTGTTGCTTTGTCATTACAAAGCAAAGTGGGAGGGGAAAGAGGAGAGAGACAGTAGGCAAGTGTGCAGTAGTGGCTAAAGAGCACACAGCTTCCAAGTTTAAATAAAGATAATGGTAAGTAATACCTCTTATGTCAACATCCACTGAAAATTAGTATTACACAGGTTACAGGAAAGACTGATGCTGCACTCTCTAACATGTTGTTCAATATCAAAAATTCACAATTTGTTCTGAATGATTACATTTGAACAGAAATGAGGACCTTAAAAAACAGGGTCCTTTCCTGCTTTTATTTTAACAGACCATCACATTATGCTCTGCCTCATCACAAAAGAAACAAAATTCTGTTACCGTGTTTAAACTATTTATCACTACATAATTTAGGATAGCAGTTTCTACACTTTGGGAAAAAATTATAAAAGTTTTAATTGTTCTTAGTCCTTCTGTGTGCTTAAGATTCCATATTTCACTTAAAAGCTACCTTTAGGCCACAGAAACTACAGCATTTTTTCAGCAATTGGATGAAATTAAACAATCTCACAGTTGAGAAATGCTGAAAGAAATTGAAGATGCCAGTAGCAAATACAAAATAAGCAGCCGAAGCTGTACAGAAAACAATGTCCTTTTGCCACATGCAAGAGGACACCTTTCTGTGAAGCCTATTTGGAAAGCGTGCACCAGAACAGCAAACATTATGCAAATCACATTTGTTTCTGATGATACTAATAAAAACACTTAAACTCTCCTTATTTAAGAGAAAGTCAGATAATGATGAATTAAACACTATGGCCTACACTGTGCAAAATCCACAACTAAACTGCCTATAATAGTGCTTCCTGCCTAAAAGTAAGCTAATATACATGTATAATCATATTTATTTGCATAAAGCAGATCTTAATTGTACATTACAGTGGCAAGCCCATAACACAATATGCTCCTTTCGAAGATGAGAACTCCTGCAAATGAAAGGCAAGCCTCAAAAGATAGGATTTACAAAATGCTCCCTTATAGAGACTCTATGGTGAATAGTGGTAAAATGTAGCTAAGTGTTCAGAGATATGGCCCAAAACATTTGCATTCCTTAATTTAAAATTTCTCAGAGCCACAAACAAATCTCAACGAAGTTACTACGGTTAGGGTTGTAGAAAATTTGAATCAAACAACTTCCAAGAAAAAGGGAAGGGGTAAAAAGATACAGCAGGCTCAAAGGCCACATAAAATAGCAACTATTCCTTACGGCCCAAGAGTTTGCCAGGACTTCCTCCGGCAATACCTAGTTCTTAAGAATTGATGGATAGAATGATGTAATTCATTCTACATTACGTATAAGACGTTAAGACATACATAATATTAAATAAACATCTGTGGAATTCAGCTGCCCTCTTACATTCCCAAATTATAAGTTTTAGTGATGTACTGTGCATACTAAAGTAGCTACCCCCCTTCCCTAACCAGCCATGACCCCACGATACCGGCTGTTCTGCAAACACAATTCTCGCTCAGGATATTTGCGGACTATGTTTAAGGTGTGTCAGAACAGCCAAACAGAAACAGAAGCCATAGCATGCCAGGTACCAGTAGCACGACGCTACTCTTAAGCTGATCACCTTCTAGCCTTCCACCACTGCAGGCTTGGACTTTCACCTTACCATTCGGGATGCTGCATCCGCAAGAATTTTGCTTGATACAGAGTACCAGTAAATGATGACAGGTGTTAGAAAGTACAAATGTTTAGGAAACACTTTCCTCTGAGATGCTCAGCTGAGTTATTTCATTTCACATATTCTCAACCAATTCTTAATCCAGAGAACTTCTACAGCATAAATTCCTCAACATCTGTTAAAGTAGGAAGACACCAGCAACACTGTAAATCCCAAGGGACAGAGATATCCGAAGATAGAGGAACTTGCAGCTCCTTGACTGTGGGTCTCATCTGTAGCAGACAGCACTCACATTTCTAAGAGTCCACAAAAGGATTCCTCCTGCTTTTAACAGACAATAAAGTGACAGAAGATTTTTTTCCTCCCCCAAACCAAACTCCATAGTAAATAATAACTAGAAAGCCCCTGCCCAGTATTTGCATAGGACTTTTAAAAGCAAGTTGGTATCTTGGGGATGCTTGATAAAGTCTTCCAGGCTTCACTACCCCCAGCACATACTCCACAAATGTCCCCCCAAAGGGTGCCTGTGTTTGAAGGGAAATGTTGCATTCCTGAAGGTAACCTTCAGAAGGAAACAACTGTGTTCCCTCTCTTTAAAAGCAAAACATGCACATACACCATGGGCCATGCGGAAGACAGCACACAAGGAAAGCCTGAGGAGTATGTTTATGTTAGAGGGGCTTGAAAGACTTTCTCTGCTTGGCTTACAGTTGCAGCATGACAGCTCATGCTGAATTCCTGAAACCTCTCAAAGATACACCCCAGAAACAGCACACAGCCGCTTCTAACACAGAAGTGCCAGGGAGAAGGATGGGGGAGAGCAGACCTTCTACGCTGCAAAGCCAAACGCTTAAACTTCACGATAATATACGGAATCGTTATTAAAGCAAAACAGGTCTTTGACTGTTTTAACTTCTCTGGGATTAATAAGTGTTTTTACACTTTTAGCAGACAGCATGTGCAGCAGACAGCTCTAGCGCGCACGGCACCCTCCAGCACCCAGTGAGCACCGTAACACAACCGGCGCCTGCTGTCAGCAGCTGTCTCGGTGCAGCCCTAGGAGTTACAGAAGACATTTTTAAACAAAACCAGGGCCCCAAAAGTAAAAAAAAAAAAAAAAAAAAAAAAAAAAAAAAGCGGAGAGCAGAGCAGTTCAGCCCTGCAGACTCTCCACACACACCTCCCCTGAGCCAACACCGGCTCTGCCGAGGAAGGACGGGGCTGCGAACTTCACAGGAAGAGATGCGCTGTTTACACTGCCACCGAAGCCAGCGGCGGACGCCTCCCCGGTCCCGGGGGGGGGGACATCTCCTGGGACTGCCCGGCCTTTTCGGCCCCGGGGCCCCGCGGACGAAGCCCTGGCGGAGGAGCCCTCCTGCAGCCCACACGCCCCGGGCCCTCCGGGATGGGGACGGCGGCGGCAGCCACATGGCGAGGCCCCGGCCCGGTGCGAGCGGGGACCGAGCCCCACCGGGTGCCACCGGCCCAGCCCGGCCCGGCCCGGCCCAGCCCGCACACAAAGCCGGCCGCCTCCGGCCCCCCCCAGCCGCCGAGCCCCCGGGGAGCGGCGACCCCCGGCGCAGCCCCCGCCCGGCGGAGCCCCCTCCCAGGGCCTCGCAGACAATGGAGCCCGCACCGCGGGCCTAGTCCCCGGCTTCCTGCGCCGCCCCGCCGCCGCCACACGCCCCCTGCCCGGCCTGGCGGCGCTGTCCCGCTGGCGCTCCCGGCCGGGACGGGGGGGGGGCACCGGCGGCACCGCCACCGCCGGGCCCGGGGCGCGGAGCTACGGCGCGCAGGCACCGGCACCGGCACCGGGCGGCGGAGGGGAGCGGGGCGGGGAGAGCCGGCCCGCCCCGGCCGGCCCAGCCCGGCCCCCTCCCGGTGCCGGAACGGGGCCACTCACCTCCCCGGGCGGCCGCCGCAGGGGAAGCCGGAGGTCGCCGCCGCCGCCCGGCCGGGCCCGAAGGGGTTAAAAGGAAGGGCCGGGCGGGCCCGTCCCATTCATTAGCCGGGCGCTTTGTCTCCAGCTGCCGCCGCCGTCGCCGCGGCGCTCAGCAGCCTGCCCCGGCTCGGCCGCCACAGGGCGCGCTGCGCAGGCGCCGGGCTCCGAGGGGCGGCACCGCGGCCGCCGCCGCTGCCCGCCCGCCCGCCGAGCGGCGGCACGCACGACGCACAACATGTCACCGCGCCGCAAAATGGCCGCCCCCGCGCGGGTGGCGGCGGCGGGGCGGCTGCGAAGGCGGCGGGGACGGGGCCGCTGCTGTGTCTGCTGCCTGCGCCTGGCAGGGGGTTTGGATCTGAGCTCCTGTGTGGCCACCGCAAGGAGAGGCGTTCAGGATCGATGGTGTCCGTGGTGTCAGTTCCCGCTGGCTTGGGATCCTAGCGCTCTCCTGGATGAAGCTTCTGCGGTTCTGGTGTCTGGTTGTTGCTGGCTTGCTGCCTTCCGTGGTTGGGAAGGATTGGTGAAGGTCCCCAGGTGGACCGAGTGGCCCACGCTTTTTGTTCGGGGCAGGGGGTAAAGTGGGGTGGGTGCTGGTTTTTAATGTATGGAGAGCAGAGTGAAGACATGGTCTGGTGAGGCTTTCGCATTTGTTGTCAGATTCCTGGTGGCAGTCATAGGCATCTATTACTTTGACTTCAGTGTCATCAGTCACGATAACTCGCATCTTACCTTTGGCAGGAGAAAAACAGTAGCACCACTGATGGTAAAATCCTTTTTTGTTGTTGTTGTTCTGTTTTTTAAAGCAATGCTTTGTTTTAAATTGAGACAGTGTTTAGAGAGAGAAATTTATTTTCTTCAACCATTATATTTAAGCAAGAATCTCTTTCTTGATCTGAACTGTCTTCATCAGTTAACTGATTTTTTTTATATTTTTTTTTTAAATGAACAAATTGAGGCAATAATGTCTGAGTGGATGTATGTCTGCATATGGGGGGGGGGGGGGAACAGACGATCTTTTTTCAATTTGAAACAGTGGAGCTCTTGATCATTTTTCTTCACTCTTTGTATGGCTTCTGTAGTATTTGCACAGCCTTCTAAGTGGATGTTGCTGGTCAGCATAAAGTAAATGATCTGTTATAGTTAGTGCTTCCTTGGGAAATCTCTTGCAAAGTTCATACGCTACTCAGACTTGAAATAAAGTAGGTATTAGAGTGTGCTGACAGTCTTTCTTCATTCCATAGTATAACTTTTTAACTTATGTTTTTGCAGTTGAGCTGCTACTATAGAAAATTGAGGCCAAGTAACTTTGAGGCCAAAGTAATTTGAGACAAAGTTACTCTAGCTTGCCCAGTTTCCACTGTTACAAGAATGCATTTATATGGATACAGCTGTCTAAAAACAGAGTTTGGTCTTGGCCAGGTCTGTCAGACACTGTAACAGACATGTAGGGGCTTAGCTAAGAAGGCTCTATCACCAGTCTCTTGACTAGCAATCATGGTGATTATTTAACATGCAATAATAACAAATGGAAATATATCATCTCAAAAAGCATCTCTTAGAGAACTATAAAATTGTAACAACATGTTGAACATTACTTGGAATTATAGTTACTCTCATCACACAATGGAAGGCATGACAACATAAGAATATGTGACAACTTTTTTTTTGTAATAGTTATGACTTTCAAGAGTTTTCAATTTATAGTTGAAAATTGTACAGTAAAATTAAAAAGAATGAAAATTCATTTTGTACTCTCCCACTGCACATTCCTGATTCTGTACACATTTTTCTGAATATCTTATTTTTTTTTCATACATCCTATTATGAAAACTTCAGTAACAGTTAAAGAAATTGTCAACTTTCATTAAATCATCTTCTCAGTTACCCAAAAACCAATCAGTATATAGATGTATATCACCCATTGAGTGTGATATAGCTGTAACTTCTTTCTGTTCTATGAAATTCACCAGAAACTTAAGAAAGTTAGTCTCAAAAATCTGAGCAAAATGAGTCAGAAAGACTTCTCTCAGACAATCAGTTAAAATGAAGAATAAAACAAAGAGGTGGGGGTGATCTGATAACGTGACTGCAAAGAGGAAAGAAAGTAACTGTAATACCTAGGGAAGGCTCCAGGCTGCCAGCTTGTGGTGGATGTCACAGTTTTGGGTGTAGTCATAGTCTAAAGATATAGATTGTGCATAAAGCATGCAATCCAAGGTGTAAGTATGTGAAAGAACATAAAGCTTTGGAAAGGTGGATATTAGGAAAGCTTATGTAAGGCATCTTGACAGTAAGTAACCAAAAATTTTCTTATTTTTTTTTTATTAAAAGATACTCAAAGAGTATCTTTTTCCCCCCCCATTTATATATTTTTATGAACTTGTTGTCTGATTCAGGTGTAGTGAATAAACACCTTTATTTGTACTTTTAACTTAACTTTTAACTTAACCTGACATGAATTAAAAGTGATCTGATACTAAATGAATGTCAAAAATTCATTTCTCAGTCCTTGGAGCAAACTGCAAATTACCTAGCTCACTGTTGTGTTTTGTGGAGTATCAGAAGGCTAAGAGAGCATGGTCCCAAAGAAACTGTTCAGATTCTCTGGAGAACAGGTGTTATGAGCTCAGAGAAGAAGGAAATACCACTGCACTAACCGTAAGTAAATAGCTCTCTGTCATTCTCAATACAAGGGCAGGCTATAATAAAAGCCTAAAATCAGCAGGCAACTAGATGAAAACATGGTGTCCATTCCTACTGTGACAGACAGAACATATATATTCCTTAAATGTATCTGTTTCTCTGTCAATATGCTGTTATAAGTTACGAGAAGATTGCAGAGGTTCAGTTGCTGCAGATAGAGCTCTGTGTTCTGTGGTCTCAGAGTCTCTCCAGCCACTAAGCTTTTCATCTTAATTTGAATTTATTGTTCTTCTTATCTACTTCTTTTTTTTTTTTCTTGGTAGTAATGGTAACAGTGATGGTGCAATGATAACTTAATGTAGTTCTGTCTTCCTGAATGTGTATGCCACTGGAGATAGCTAATGTTATAATGGCATATTGGTAATACCAGTGGTGGGAGCAATAACCATTTTGCTGCTATTACTTGGTTTTAGCAGAATTTATTACCAAACCTCTTCTTACTCAGTAACAGAAATAACCTTACCACTCAAACCTTTAGCTTCACTTCGAACGCCTTGTGTATCGGTGGTGCATTTTCCATATGAAATAATTAAGACAAAAACTGTCTTAAATAATACTTCTTAAATCAAGCATAAAGAATCGGTGCCTCTTGTATGCACTGAGATAACATATTTAATAAAATGATTTGTTTTTCTTGTATAGGCTCCAGCCTCTTCCGGGACCCCGTGTAGACAGTGCCAACTTAAAATCAAAACCTTAAAATAAAGGTCAGAAGTACTAAATTTGGATGTCCAATTTAGTATCACAAGGGTATGGTTTCTAAGAACACTTAACATAGGAGAGTATTTATATATTTAGCATACATACCCCATTAACTTCAGCAGGCACTTGGCTCTGCTCATCGTATCCAAGGTGTCAAGCTGGATGCTCAGAAAAGAAAGAATGAACAATTATGCAGTGGTTGTGAGCATGTTTAAACAGTATTCTCTGCCAAAGCCATGATGCCTTTGTGCTTTTATATTAATTACCTCATTTGTCACAAACAACTGGCTAATCTCTTTTTGTTGTCCTGGATTTATACCACATCAGGAGTGTATGTTGGTAATTTTGGTGTGGAGTTGTGCATATGACAGGAAGTTCAGAGGATTTATTCATATTTAACCTTTGTGTGGAATGAGGATGATGCTGGAATATGTCTATGAGGAGTGATCAAGTTGAAGATTCTACTTTTTTAAGATTTGTTTTGGTCTACAAGGCCATATTATATATTAGAACTGATTTATATAAATGTGATTTTGGAAGATCTCTATCATCCAGCACCAGGCACTGGCCAAGATAGCCGGGTCTGAGATAAGGCAAAGAAAACCTACACAGGGCTAATTTTGCTTGCTTGTTATCTGATACATACAAATAGGGTTTCTGTATTCAGGGGATGCCTTTCTCTGGACTCTTTCTGAAGCTATGAGCTATATCTAGTTTTCCTGTTTGTTAATTTTTTGGTGGATGTCATGTATTCATAATCTTGCTCCTGATTTATTTTTTCACTTTTTCTCCACAAGGTGATGTCACCTTGCTTTGTTGTCTTTCCTCATGTAAATGGGGAGACAAGGTTTTAATTCTAAATGAGTCCATCTATTCTGGGATTACTTCTGCAGTAAATGACTGGGGATTCCAACAGTGAGGCTTCCTCTGCTACATACCATCTTAATCATCTGCAGACCAGGTCTGTCCTTGAGAATGAATGAAGAAGAGGTAGTAAAGTAATTAAGGCTGGATTTGTTTCATCGCTGATTGAATTTTAATTTAATTATGCCAGAGCTGAAGTATTAGCTCGGTGTAAACACTGGATTCTTTCTCGGAGATGCACCTTTGTGAGTGGCCTAACTAGGAAAAACACTTCACTCCAAATTTGCATTTTATTAGATATTAGAGTTACAAGTTCTGATACTGACAGCAAGGAATTGGAAATTCCTTGGAAGACACCTAAGTGATTTAATACATAAAGTTCGTAAGTTATTAAACTTTATGGAAGCAGTGAGTAACATTTCTTTGCTTGGATGAAGGCTGTTGCCAGTGTACAGGAAGGGATCAGGGATCAAAAAAAGGTTATCAGAGAAAATAAAAATGTGTTTCTAGTAGTATTGTTTACATGCTGGCTTAAGCAGTTGCCTGAATTCAAGTTGAAAGAAAAATCTTCTGAAACCCAAACCTGATGAGGAGAATAACTACAGGAAGAAGTTAGAAACTACTGAAAATGATGTTTGATTTGAAAAATCCATTGTGTGATGAGTATTTTTGTGGAGAGCAATCCTTCCCCCCCCTTTATGGCTGCTTTTTGACACAAATTTTCAGTTCAAATAATTTAATTTGTTTCATTAACCTTCTATAAATAGTTTTCATCTGCTTAGTTCCTCAATACATCCTGCAAAAAAAAAGTCAAAATACAATGTAAATTGTTTAGCCACAGTGGCTGTAGTTCTTTGCTATGTAAGTACGATATATTTAGAACTTTTCACATAGCAATTATTGTTTTGCTCTTTGATTCCCACCCATTACTGCTGACATTTTGTCTTTGCCCATAACTTGGCTCACTTAGTTATTCTATGTGAATCGAGTCAGACATTCCCATTCTAAACATGCAGCTTCTTTTGTCAGCTTAAGCTAATGATGCCTAATAATTAGGAACGCTAAAGGGGCACTCAGACCCTGGGTTTACTTTCCTGCTGCCTTCCTTGCCCTGGCAATCATGTTTGTCTGATTGTGCAGTGAGACAGTTCAGGGAACTAAACAGAAAATCAACAGGCTAAAAAGTGAAGGGTTATTATGATGGCAATTACCATTTGGCAGGGATAGCTTCCCATAAAGGCCTTTGCAGGTGGAGCTACCATACAGAACATATTAAAGGTGCCAATCTGTAAGTAGTAGGAATTGAATAATTAATGTCAAAGAGGCAATGACAGGAGAGAAGGGGATTAATACTTCCTTGTTTAAGGCTCTGTCTGCTCTTTTGTAAACAACAATATCATTAGATAGGAGTCCAAATAACTGCTCAAAGGGTTTTTTTTTAATCAGCTTAAGAAGAAATACTAAGTCATATAGCTTTCTTTCTGACCTGCTTCTGAGCTCTTGAATCTTCTTACCTCATAACAATTCTGAAATTTCAGCAATGTGGTTCACATAAGTTCTATGGCTATATATCTTGAATCACCAAGGATGCATTCATTGTATCCTCTTCATTGAGCATAGTGCCGTTTTGCTATTTAAAAGACCTACAGGTGAGTAGATGGGTAAGCTCTGTGCTTCTGGTGCAGCGTTTTAAAAAAATAGAAGTTAATTTGGATTTTTTTTTGTGGAGTGTAACACAGATATGCTTTAACGTATATTCTAATACCTTTTTTTTCATATTTGCAGTGTCTGCGGGGGTGAGTTCAAGCCCCACCTTCCATTGTGCAAAGTTTGTGTGCACATTTCGTAAAGAGAGCCTTATAAATGCGAAATCCCAAAGGTACGTGATGTTAAAGGATTCAAAACAGTGGAAGGGTAAGGAAGGCAGGAAGTAGATTTCCTTGTCAATTCTGCTTCTCAAAGAGATGTTTAACTACAAAGGCTACATAACTCTTCTTGCAATAGGTGAGTCCAAGCAGTAGTTCATACAAATGCTTAAATGGAAATGGGGTAAGGACCTTTGCATAGCAGCTGTACAGCCTAAAGACCACTATGTCAAATGGTCTTTAAGTATTATCTATAGATAACATTCCACAGGACTGCTCAGCAGATGCAAGTCACAGAGGTATTTCTTAGCAAGCACAGTGATGTAGCTTGAGTTCTGGTGGAGCTCTAATGATAAAAGGGCTCTGTCTTTATCAGTACCGTAGGAGGCATTGACAGAGACTGCAGTCTGTTTTAAACCGTGTTTCAGAGAAGACTGTTTCTTTGGATCACCATGAATTCTTCTGGAGATCTAAAGGGTCTCCTTATCAATTTTATAAATAGAGAACCTCTTTCTTTCCGAGGATGAGAAAGATGGTGCATACAGAAAGTAAGAGTTAGTGAGGCCAAAAGAACCAAAATACTTTGATTCCGTAGCAGTTAGTGAACAGGGGTGAACACCTATATTATTTCATTTTAACTCAGCCTTTGTCACAGTGTGGTCAAAATCTTCAGGACTGAATTAAATGAAAAAAGAAATGCATAATTCTTACTAACCAGAGAACAAAGAAGATATGCAGTAATCTTGTAGTGGTGAAAAGACTCAATGCTTTTCTTCTGTATTTGGAGCTAAAAGGTTCTGGAATTGTCATCTAGGACTTTGGACCATATATCTCCCTCAGTCTCATATGAAAGTGTAGTTTTTCTGCCAAAGTATTGGTGTTATATAGGAGATGGATCAGTGATATGTGGATTTGTCTTTAAATATAGCAGTTCCCAGAGATCTGCCAAAAGAGGTGCAGGGACACTACACCACCACACAAACTGAGAATAAACAGTTGTGTTTTTGTCAGCATGTTGCTGTAACATGTCTTGTGATAGGGTTGCAGCATCTTAATCACAGTGTATGCTGTCCAGGCTTCCACAATGTTCGGGAACAACCTTTTTTTGAGAACAGCTGGCCTTGCACAGTCAGGCCCCCTGAGTAATTTGCCAGTGCCACAACGATGAGGTAAGTGAAATGGAAAAGCATCACCCTTGCAAGATGTGAGGAACCATAGTAACATATATTATCAGACAGTATTTTGGGGGAATATAATTATGTATTGAGTGTGAAGAAGCAAACCATATAGTGGGGAAGTGAGACTTAGCAAATTTTATAGGGACAGTTTGGCCTGAGGAATCACATAGTGGTGTTCCACGTCTTAGCGAAGTTAGGCAGAGTTGTCATCATGCTGGGGTGAAAACCCATGTCCCAAATCTATCTGAAAACTGAAAGGTTCTTGTGACTTCTAAAGAATATGTGGAATGGGATCTGGCTCTTGCTTGTCCCTTTAGCAGCTGGCTGTTCAAAGAAGGAAAGGGATACAGAGTTCCATCCGAGGAAAATCAGTACTACTGCCAAAAATTAAGTGCAGCAGCAAGTCTGAGTTGATGTCTATTTGGAAAAAAAGGTGTTGCTGTGCAGGTGATATACTTGAGCAGTGTAGTAATGTCTCAAAGGTTGATTCTGAAAGGGAAAATGAGCAGATGGATAGCATTTGAGTTTGTTTACATGATTCTTTCCTCTTGAAATGTTTGTCTTAAGAATTTGATAACTACTGCAGGTGAAAGCTGGTAAGCAGAAGATATTCCATCTGTGAAAATCTTTCTTGGAGAGTGAGTCAGCAGTGGCAACGTGAATCAAAACCTGATGCTGCTAAGCAGGAGTGTGAAGATTGTGATGGAACGGGACCAAAACCCCACACACATTGAGTTAGTGCCAAAAAAGGTGATGAGGGTCCTGTTGCCACCAAACTATCATGCAGAGGGCCAGTTATCTTTTTGCTTGAAATTGTACGGCATCCCATAAAACTTGTTTCCTCCTCTTCCAAAAATGGAAAGACTACTATTTTGAGGCACTAGATCTCACTTGTGAGATGGAGCAGGCAAGGAAACAAATCTTTGAGATTATAGCAGTGTGCGCTCAGGACTGGTCAAATACACCAGGCAATACCGTACATTGTTGCATTTTGAAAGAATGTGAGCTAACATTACAGATATTTAACATTGAGGATTGAAGATCCTGATCTAGTAGCCTGTCATAAGGTCAATGAGAGGAGGTTCAAAAGTGTAAGGCTCCTGTTACTGGACTGTTTGTCAGGCCTGCTCTGATCTTTGTGCCATTGCTGTGAAACACTGTATCAAGGAATTACATGCATTCTGTGCCAGAGCCTGGGCAGTCTATAGTAAAAAATCATACCTTCTTCCTGGGGTTAATTGCAAGGATCTAGAGCCCTGATGAACCCTGCCTGTATGATAGTAATTTGAAATGGAGTTACCGTCTTTAGTATGGGCACCAGGAAATGAGGCTCAGCAGTTCTTTGAAACTCTGCAGAGAATCTGAGGAGCACGGAGACCTTTCTGCGTTACACTAAAATAGATCAGAAGCCTCTCATTTCAAAT
Source organism: Cygnus olor (assembly GCF_009769625.2). Lineage (NCBI taxonomy): Eukaryota > Metazoa > Chordata > Aves > Anseriformes > Anatidae > Cygnus > Cygnus olor. Next base: position 19,899,354 of record NC_049169.1, on the reverse strand, counting down.
CAGTTGGGAGATCAGATCCTGGCACTGTAACACGTTGTCATGATTGATTCAGGCTGTGCTATGAGTCCTTGGTCAACAGGTCGTGGGAATCAGTGATGCTGCCACTGTCTTTATAATGAAATGATTTTGGAACTACCACTTCCTCTTTTTATCAGCGTGAAGTTTAAGACATTACACTTTATGGATGGGGTGTTTTTACCAAATGTGCCTTGTGCACAGGACAGGCAGAGCTGGAAGATGAATCTCAACAAGATCATGTAAGTAGAGTTTACCAGAGATTAAAGCATGAGATCAAACTGCAAAAAGGTGGTTAAATGGTACAAATACGTGTAAGGAATGCTACATTATTGAAGGGATGTGCAGCTATGGAGTGCTGCAATCCACCTGGCAGGAAAAAAAAAATGGAAAAGTGCCAGACTTACTTCTGCATCAGACACAGGAGAGTATGGACACCATCAAGCTCTCTGTGGAAAACTTGTCTCCAGTTATAAAACACTTGTACAGCTGCAGGACAGATACATATGTGGATTATCAGTTAAAAGATGAAACAACATAGGTTTTATCACAAATGGGATTTTATTGTACTCATTATTAGCTTCTTGACAATATTTGTCATTTCTAGTCATTTTTACAACTTGAGTGTACGCTAGCATATATGATTTAGTACGCTGCTTCCTCTTTAGTATCTGTCACAAGCTGAATTCTATATTAATTTAAATCAATGTATTGTAAGGCTTCTGAGACTGATGGTATGACCATCTAAGTGATATAAACAGAGTAATTCTTTATAAGTAGTACACAAATGACCAGATGACCTGAATAGTTAAAACATTTTTTTTTAATTCAGAAATTGAAGTTACTGTGCCAATGTGATCCTACAGATCTGCTTCTACATTGAGTGCAGTGCACAAGTGTTAGCTGTTTTAATAGCCTCTGCTTTGCTGGAGAACAGCCTGCTGGATGGTCCTTGATATGGGGGTGGGGGTGGGGAAATGAGTTGAAAGTACTTACATTGCCTGTTGTACAAGATTTCCTTAGCTAAGTTACTTGAGCTCTCTGGACCTTAATTCACTTTTTGCAAGTAAGTATTGACAGGTGTATCTATATCTGATTTCCTAGCCATCAGTTTATTGTTGGAGAAACTGCTGTTTGAGGCAAGCAAAGGGTACTGCTATAAAAAAAAAAAAAAGTTGTGAAGTTGTTTTGAAGAAAGCTTTATTCCGTGAGGGGTTGTTGCAGATGGGCAAAGAGCACCACACCTACTCTTTGCTGTTTTTCACTGCACGCAGGGCTCTTTCTGTGTGATAGGCAAAGACAAGTGTTTCCCTCAGACAGGGCTAGCTCAAAAGAAGTTTTTGAAGCATGTGGGTGCAGCTGTCCCACGGAAACATACAGTAAAATCCTCCAGATCTCGAACATGGCTGTCTAAAAATAATACTCCACAAAGGCTGTCCTTTGCGCGGGGAGCTAGAAATAACCCGTTTTTGCTCGCTCAAAACGTGAAGGCCGATACCAGTTACTCAAAAGCAGAACCACGACCCGGAGACGACGTAAGAGTGAACTTTCAAACAAATTTGCTAAGCTCGAGCTTGGACTTTGCCCAGAGAAATAATAAATCGCAGTTACGCGCAGTTCCGAGCTTTGGTTTCGTAATGAAGCAGCCCTCCCCTGTCCCGCCCCACACACACACTGTTCGCCCGGGTTTAAATCCCCCCGCGCTGAGGCATTTCCGTGCCCCCTCGCCGGGCCGGAGCCTTCCCGCCCTGTCCCCTGAGGCGCGGCCCGGCGCTGCCTCCACCATCGAGGGGCGGGCGGGCGGCGGCGCGCAGGCTCCGCCCGGCAGCGGCGGCAGCAGCGGGTCTGGGCGGTGCCTGGCGCCCTCCCGTCCCTTCCCTCTCCCTCCTTCCCTCCCTCTCTCCCTCCTTCCCTCCCCCCCGTCGGCGCAGCGCTGTGGTGAAGCCGCATTGTTTGTGCCGAGGGGGGAGGGGAGCTGCTCAGCCCCGGGAGCCGAGCGCCGAAGCCCGCAGCCGGAGCGCGACCCGCGCCGCGCCTCACGAATGCGCCCGGACCGGCCGCAGCAGCAGGAGCAGCAGCAGCAGCCCCGCAGCCAGCGCCGGGCCGTCGCCGCCGCGGGCAGCGCCGCCCTCTCAGCGCCTGCCGCCGCCGCGGGAGCGGGCGGCAGCAGCAGCAGCGGCGGGAGCTCCGCCATTAGGGCGGCAGAGGCGGAGCGGGAGGTCTGTCAGCCGCGCCTCGGCGGCTCCCACAGCGTGAGTGAAGCCGGGGCAGGGCGGCGGCGGGGCCCGCCGACCACCGGCCGTCGGGGTGGGTGGGCAGGGAGGGAAGGGAGGAAGGGAAGGGAAGGGCCAGGCCCGGCGGCGGCCGTGGAGGCTGCGCGGGGGGGAAGCGGAGCGCGGCGGTCTGGGGGAGGGCGCCGCTCGGGCTGTTTTGTCAGCCGCCATCTTGGTGGGCCGAGTATTTTCGCGGAGGGGAGGGAGGGAGGTGGCTGTTGGGAAGGGCCGGGAGGTGATGGGCCCGGGCAGGAACCATCCTCCCGGGGGCGGAGGGGGGGAGGCGGGGAGCGGGGTGGGGGGGGGAATGCCGGGGCCGGGCAGGAACCATCGGGCGCGGAGGGGGGCGTGCGCGCTGGAGGCTCCCTGGGCGTGGGCAGGAAGTGTCCGCGCAGGAGCCGCCGGGGGCGGGGCCTGGAGAAGGGGGTGGGGCCTCAGGGGTTGGGGGGCGAGATGGCGGCGGGGGCCGGGAGGCGTTGGGGGGGGAGCTGAGGGGGGAGGCGCGTTGCGGCAGCCCCGGCGGTCACCGCAGCGGCCTTGGCGAGGCCGAGCTGCCTCCCCCCGTCCTTCCCAGCCTGCCACTGTCCTTCTCAGCCTCCCCGTGCCGCCCCCGAGGGGAAACACTCCCGCTCCGCAGCCGAGGCCGTGGGTGGTGCCCCCCCACCTCCCCCCACCCCGCGTGCGCGTCAGCACCGTTCGCTTGCCCTGCCTCACTGTCTGGGGCTGAGCGGCGCCCCGGTGTCGTTTTGCTTCCGATGGCCCATTGAGAACGACAGTCCCCAGTCCCCTGAGCGGGGCGTCCAGAGATCTGGGCAGTTTGGGTGAAGGTAACTGGGACGGACGCTGTGAAAGGAGTTTGCGAGTAAAGAGTGCGTTGTGGTGCTTCTCCTGTTGGTGATCCTGGGCCTCGCCCTCACAGACAGCTGTCTTTGTGCGCTTGTGTTGTGGCAGGGCACAGTGGCTGCTGGCGACTTTCTTCCCAAGCAGCTGAGGTAGTTCCGAGAGGGAAGAGCTGCAAACTTTCCTGTTTGATCTCCTACACTCTTCAACTTGTTGAAAGAGGCAGAAAACTTCTGACAGAAGTATATTAAAATTACTCTGCTGAAAGCGTGATGTCGCTGTTGATATCAACTGGAAACTGGTGGCATAGTTTATTGCTTTTCAAAGTTATGTACGTAGTCTTCATTCCTATGGGCCTGCAGGATACTCTAGAGGGTGAGAGAAGAGAGGTGTCTGATAATTAACTAGGAAAAGCAGACCAAAAGCCGGTCTTGAATTTGCTATGTAGAAACCTAGTCTTCCCCTGGAATATTTATGGGACACTTGCAAATAGAAGACATGTGAGGGCAACAAAACAAAGCCACCACTGCTTTGGCTCCTGGAGTGTTTAGGTTATTCACACTTAAGTTTTACAAAATTAAGCCAGATTAGTACCCATTCCAGTTCTGTGTTCACTGCGTTATGTTTGTAGGGTATCCATTCTCCCAGCAAATTGTAATTTGCTTCATGATCGAGCTTTATGTAGAGTTGAGTGTTACAAGGAAGATGCTTAGATATTAGCTCAGGCACTGTTTGGCATTGATTCATACAGTTTGACATTTATGACAGTAGTCCTAAGTGAGAATACATGTGCTTTAAAATAGTTTCTTCCTCTTGTTGCCAGCTTGCAGCCATGCTTAAGAATTTCAGGTAGATAGGTGTAGAGAGATTGGAAAATATTATTATAATACTGTAATACTGGGTTAGGTTAGATAATTAAATGTGTGCAAGTAGCAAAATTTTTGATTTCTGAAGGCTACCTCTCATGTCTCCCCCAGTAATTTGTTTAAAACAATCACTATCCTCATAGGCATTGGTTGTATATCTGTTCATAGTTGTAAGAAGAGAGATTTAAAAAGAAAACACAGACGTTTACATCTAGACAAAATTAAAGTGCAATTGTATGAGGTAAACGTAACGAAATGATCTGGGTTTTGTTATTGTTTGTTTGTTTTTATTGGTGACTAAATTCAAGACAAGTATCAAAAAATACCATAAAATGAAACCATACTGATCCATAGTAGGTTGCTGTACACTGACACATCAATGCGTACTAGCTAAAAAAATCTCTCATATTTGTTCACGTTAATAAACAAATCAGGGTCGTTGTGTTATCTTTGGCCTCTGAATTACAAAATCTGTTGTGAAACTGTGGGAACTAACTTCTAATTGCAGTTAAATTATCCGTATGTCTGTTTCTAGTTACTGGACCTTCTGTAACAGCATTAGCGGTATAAACTTCTTCTGGAGTTAAGAAATAGGTCTAATTTAATCCTATGTTATTTAACAGAACTAGATTATTAAATATTTCTCCAAACTTGTTTGAAGAGGTGGATCCTTTTTTATTCTTCCGTTGTTTTTAAAGAGCAGATCAGAGGTGTGTGATGATTAAACACTGACTGTTGTCTGGTTTTGAGCTTGTGCTATAAAAACAAGTAATAAGAATTAAGGAATATCTGTGTAAAAGTCAGATCTGTGAGTAATATGCTTAATCTTCACATGAATAATAAGGGTAGCTTAGATTCATCTTTTTAATTTCTCTTTGGGAAACCAAGGTCAGTTTGTGATAGCAGATAGATGAGACCCTCTCAAGAGCTGCTTTTAACACTTGTTGCCTAAATTGTCTAGTCTTCCCTTAAAATGAGTTCCTTCAGGACTTCAAAGGTGGATTTCTTGAAATTGGTGTCACAAACTGAACAAAAGCAAAAGGCAGGCTCCATGGGATGTTTTGCATATTAATTGTTCCAGTCTTTGCTATTTTCTTGATAAAATAGCTACAGTGCTGTTGTAGCGTGACACTAACTGTGACAATAACTGTGCTCTGATCTCTAATTGTCTGCACTTTTGGCAATACATGCTGATGCTAGCTGAGTTATTTTAACTAATAGGTGACACTGACATTGTTAGTGTCGCAGTATTTCTGTCTGATCAGAATTAAAATAGGAGGCCCTAATAACACTTTAAGCAGGTGATTAAAGATCAAGAGTTGTTTTTTCTGTACCTGAGGTTGAAGTTTTCTTTATTAATGATTTATTAGAGAGGGGAGTAGAAGAACTTTTAAGCTTGAGGTTATCAGTTGGTTCCGTAATAGTGTTCAGCCTTTGTAGGGGGGGGAAATAAATGTCATATAGAGTGTAAGCATGGAAGCTCTCAACTAGAATTTCTGTAGTCAAAATGCATTCCTGTCCTAGTCACAGTGCTTCATGCTAGGGAAAAAAAGAAGTCTTTTTTTTGGTATGTTGTGTGTAATGGGTGCTGATCTTGTTCCAGTAGCTGATAAACTTGGAAATGATGTCATTTTCATTTTATAAAGAGCTTGGGTGTGAATTTAAAGGCAGGGAGATACTTACCTACTCCAGTCGCTGAAGAGAACTCTTGAAGAATGGGTTGAGGGACAAGGGTGTAAGGGATGCGTGCATGCACAGATGCACAGAGCATGCCTTCAGCATAAGTCAAATTACAAGTGGAATATTTCATAACTGCAGCCCATACTTCACCATATTGGTCACTGCGAGTTTAATTGTGTTCTTGTCATTTTGTGCATCTCTCGGTATTCAAAAGTTTTGGCACTGACTCGGATTCAACCTGCTAGTATGGGGGTTATGTAAAACAGTAAAATGTGCATTGATGCTGATAACTTTGTGGCCATGGCAATGATGTGATTCTCAGATACAATGCTTGTAGAACCGTTTCTGTGGGTAAGTGTAGTAAGGTAAAGAATAATAGATTCATGAAGAATTAAAAAAAAAAAAAGCTGTCAAACCGCATGCTTGTCAAATTTGGAGGTATGCATGTTTTTCTAGCTGTAAGTATAGGTGTACTAACTGAGCTCTTAACGTATTTCAAACTGTATTGGATACAGTTGTGGGAAAAACTTAGTCTCGGGGTTATGTAAGTACTTTTAGAGGGGAGATCTAGAGAAAAAAATCTGAAGCTCAGGGAAAAAAAAATTGAAACTGCATTTTTAATTGCAATTCCAATTACTCAGCAATTGTAATTACTGTATTAAAGATTTTCTTAGAATGTAACAGCTATATTATTTTTCTGTGGCATTTCTGATTCTTTTTTTCCTCATGCAGAGTTGTTCCCGTTAGCTCATCTGTAGCATTTTTGTTATGGATTTTATATGGCTGTGTTTACTTAGAGAAGCTAGCATTTAGGAGATCATTTTATCATTAAGTTATTTTCTTCAAGACTGAGCGGTCTTATAAACTAAGGGCGAGAAGTGTTTTTCTGTTGTTGCTGTTCTTTTTTTTTTAATTGGATAGGTGGTTTGGGAGCCATAAGGCTTAAGTTATTTCTCTTACTGTAATAAAACTAACATTTTCAAATCATTTTTCAGAGTTCATAATTTTAACTGTTGCTCTCGTTTTAGGTAAACATTACCAAATGAGGAGAAAAGGAAGATGCCATCGAGTATCGGCAGCAAGGCATTCTTCTTCCCCATGCAATATTAAGCACTCCCCTACACGAGAAACCTTGACGTACGCTCAAGCTCAAAGAATGGTTGAAATAGAAATTGAAGGTCGCCTGCACAGGATCAGTATCTTTGATCCTTTAGAGATTATATTAGAAGATGATCTTACAGCCCAGGAAATGAGTGAATGCAACAGCAATAAGGAAAATAGTGAAAGACCACCAGTTTGTCTAAGAAGCAAACGGCATAAAAATAACAAAGTGAAAAAGAAAAATGAAGTTCTTCCGAGCTCACACGGTATACCTGCTACAACAACTCCTCTTCCAGAACCAAAAGTACGGATTGTTGAATACAGTCCCCCTTCAGCTCCTCGGAGACCTCCAGTTTATTATAAATTCATTGAGAAGTCAGCAGAAGAACTTGATAATGAAGTTGAGTATGACATGGATGAGGAAGATTATGCATGGTTAGAAATAATAAATGAAAAGCGGAAAAGTGATGGAGTGTCAGTTGTTTCACAAAACATGTTTGAATTCCTTATGGATAGGTTTGAAAAGGAGTCTTATTGTGAGAACCAAAAACAGGGTGATCATCAGTCTTTAATTGATGAAGATGCAGTGTGTTGTATATGCATGGATGGTGAATGTCAGAACAGCAATGTAATCCTGTTTTGTGATATGTGTAATTTAGCAGTACATCAGGAATGCTATGGGGTGCCATATATACCTGAGGGTCAGTGGCTCTGCAGACACTGTCTGCAGTCCCGTTCTCGGCCTGTAGACTGTGTGCTGTGCCCAAACAAGGGAGGTGCCTTTAAAAAGACTGATGATGATCGCTGGGGACATGTTGTGTGTGCTTTGTGGATTCCAGAAGTTGGATTTGCCAATACAGTTTTTATCGAGCCAATTGATGGTGTCAGGAACATTCCCCCAGCCAGATGGAAGTTAACATGCTACCTCTGTAAACAGAAAGGTGTTGGTGCCTGCATCCAGTGCCACAAAGCAAACTGCTATACTGCATTCCATGTGACGTGTGCTCAAAAAGCCGGTCTATATATGAAAATGGAACCTGTGAAAGAACTAACTGGCAGTGGGACAACATTCTCTGTAAAAAAGACTGCCTATTGTGATGTACATACTCCACCAGGTTGCATACGGAGACCTCTAAATATTTATGGAGAAGCTGAAATCAAAAACGGTGTTTGTAGAAAGGAGGGATCAGTCAGAACTGCTAGGTCTACATCAAAAGTCAGAAAAAAGACAAAAAAGGCCAAGAAAACAGTGGTTGAGCCCTGTACAGTTATGCCAACAGTATCTGCTCCTTATATCCCCCCCCAGAGGTAAGCAAACCATCCAAGTGAGAGAAACCTTTATGTATTTATCTGTTTAATCTTAAGCCAATGCTTTTAGGTACTGACTTAAAGCCTTTGTGTGTTTCTTCTATGTCTTCCTTAAAGGCCATATTCAGGGGATTAGTGTAAATGATGTACATTGCACTTCAGTGAAATAGCATTAAAAATGCTGTAACTTCTTTAGATAAATTAGTAAGTGGTCTGACCTTGAATTCAGAAACCTTTTTTTTTTTGTCAGACTAAACGATGTTGTGTGTGCAGTTGTCTGCTGTACTTTTGAAAATTATCCACTGAATTCGCAACAGCCTATGTAGTTGACATTCATTTCAAAAAGCCAAGCTCAGGGCTGACTGTATTTATAATTTGGGAATCTGAACTTCTTTTCCTAGCTTTAAGACTTCCAAAATAAAAATTAAATTGGCATATATAGGATTTGAATCTTGTCTTATCTCACATAACTTAAGCATAAACTTGTAACTTAAGATCTATGCGGGTACAACAAGCCCTCCAAGAAATACTTTCCTTGCAGATCAGAGTAATTTTTCAGGAGTTTTCTCCTATATCTGCATTTTCCTTTTGCAAATACAGTAGCATTTATGAAGAATTGAAGGAATTTGGTAACCTGTATACTTTTTTTTTTAGAAAAGTTGATTGTAACTTAGTTGCATTCTTAGTCATGTAACCAAAAACGAATGTGCCCTCTCATACAATTCTATTATCAAATCTGTTCTGTAACTGTAGCATAATCTTTCTGTTTGAACAAAAATTAATGAACTTGCAAAAGTTTTAATCCTAACCATGTCTTCACTTACAAATTTATTCTTTGTAAGAAGTTCTGTTTAAGCCGATTCTTCTACTAGTGTACCTGTTGCAGTTCTCGCAGAAGCTTTTGTTACTACTGCAAATATAAACACCAGAGCTGAAGTTGCCCTTTACATTTAACATGCCATATTTTTGTATTTTAACAGTGATGAGCAGGGGGCTTGCAGATGGCTCTAGATCTGGTGAGGCTAGAGAAGTGTTGCCTGCATGAGAAAGTGGGGGTGTTTCGAGTGGTGTTTTTATATGTAATAACAGAATGGAGCAAAATGGAAATGTTGTATATCTTTGTTTCATGGGTTAAAGGTTTTGGAACCAATTAGATTAGCTACAGCATAGTTTAAAAGAGCTGTATCATCTCATTTCAGATTTCTTTCACTTATAATGCATTTCAGCAGTGGAAATATATGTTTTGGGGATTTGAGCAATGAAGTAAAGCTCTGGATTAGAAAGATACAACTGTGGTTTTGCTGAACGTTTGATAAATAACTCACTGTGCTAAGAAATGCAAAATTGGACTATTGGGACTAAAACCAAGTTTGTCTTTATTGAGTATTTGTTTTGATACCAGCTTTTACAACATCAGTATGTTTGTTTAACCCTTGAATTAAATTCTTATTGAAGTTAATAATAGCACTTTAGAAAGTTTCTCAAAAGAGGCACCAATTCCCATGTGCAGCTTAATCGTGTACAAGATTCTTAGGATAATATAAATAATATAACTAAACCATGCTCTTTGAAAGCTGGACCCAAAGTCTCGGGTAGTGAACATTTAAAACCAGTTAAGTTAATCTAAATAAGTAATGTTTTGAGATTGCAGTCCTTTTCTGCAATAAGATTTGCTAATGTATGTAGCTACCTATGTATTGACTTTGACAAACAGCCTTTAGCTCATGTGTGGTGTTTGCAAACATCAGATGGTTACACTGTTCACTTCCGTGATTTGCTTGATTTTGTTTGGTGATGCACTGAAGAAAGGCTTAAGTTGACAGTTAGCAACAAATCTTGTTATTTGAAATGGTGCTTTTGTCCATGGGAGGGGGAGCTCATATAAAAGAATTTGCCTTTGACTGAATTAAGACGTGCCTGATTGATTATTTTATTTTTTTCTTCCCTTCTCTGGACATACTACAAAAGACAATGGACTATGTGAGAGTTGAGAACTAGAATGCATGTTCTTAGTTGTAGCACTGGTAATGCTTGCCATAGGTAACTTGTGTGAAAGTCAGACCCCAACACTAAAGGGATACTATCATCAGAATTGTATTCATTCTTTTTAACAGTGTTGTTACATGTGAGGAACAGACTTGTAAAGGGTATTGATCTCTAAACTTCTTTCCAAGACTGCAAAGAGTCAACTTTATTCCATGTATGCTCAGCTTCATGTTACTGGATGCAAGCATGGGTATTTGTATTAGTTGACAAAATACAATTTCCTGATACTGTATTCTGTATCAGAAGTGCACACTTGCCGTGGTGTTTGGTTTGGTGTAATTTCTTCATCATTAATATCTACACTATAATGTTTCTTTGGCTGTTTTTTTTTTTTTTTTTTTAATATGATAGCAGCAGTAGTACACAAATATGAAGAATATAGTGAGCAGGAAAATATTTGGTGGATGTAGCCATTGAGCACACCTGCTCAGGGAAACCATTCTTGCCATATATGTTTAGTTACAGGTGGAAGGGATGTGTGTTGGTGAGTGTATGTGGAAGAGTGGACAGTACACTGACACCTATTATAATAATTCTGTACTCTAAGAAGCCTGTCTTAATACTCAAGATATGTTAAAAGTACTGGTGTAAAACAATGTACTTCATAATTTTTCACAACTTTTTGTACCTCATGAATTTCTGTATCTACTTAACATTACCCAGGTAGCGTCATTCCTTAGTCATTTGTAATCTGTCTATTACATGGCCCCACAGACTGTCATCTATGAACTACTGAGTGTAGGGTCAGAAAATTTTAAATGGTAGTAATAGGAGACGAATGCTTGTTTTCCCCTCCCTCCTTTTTATTTCTGGGCAGCTATCTATCCTCTCTTACTTACCTCAGTTTTTTAGGAAGTCCATAGCTAAGTACCCACTTTCAAAGGTGCAGGATGTCACATTAGAGCCTTGAGGTGTCTTCAGTTTTCGGTGCTGTCAGTGCAGGCTCCTTAGTAAGTTGCTTAGCACTTGGAATAGTATATGAGACTACTGGGGAATCTCATATGTATATATATGACTTGCATCAGACCTTTCTGTCTACAGAAGTGTGTTCTCTCTTTGGTAGGAAATTGCACTCATGTTTTCTTGAAATATAAAGTGTTGAAGATTGTTGCTTCTCTTGAATTCATCAGCATTTTTTTTTTCCAGGACACAGAAATGAGCTTAATCTAGTCTTACACTTCTGGGAAGTGTCAGAGCCAGCTACGCTGTGTGGAGGAGGGAGGGGAGAAGGACGTTGCCTCCAGCCAAAGCTCTGTATGGCAGGGACAGGCAGTACCTGGGTGCTTTGGCAATAAAAGTCAGAATGCCGACCTCCTGCTGTCACCAGCTAATTTGTCTGGAAACAGTGGCAAATTGTTTTTGCAGTGCCAAGGTGCAGGTGCATAGTTCACTGATGATGTGTGATGGTTGAATTTTGCCTAGTTAAGTAAATGAGTAAATGTCTTTTTTTTTTCTTAATTAAATACAAAAAATATTTTCTTTAGATTGCAGGTCCAAAATTTCTGAGTTAGGAAATTCTGGCTTTTATTGTTGACTTGACAATCTAAACCTTGTTTCTTGTCTGCATGAGTTAACTTGTACTAGCTCTGTACATTTCTTGTGAATTTTTTACCCTGTTGGTACCTATCATATACCTTCATAACAGCTACTTTATTCAGTGGATGGGATGGATGCACAAAGAAAGTTTTCAGAGAGAACATTACAACTAATCTGGTTTCTCTTGAGTGCTTGATTCTGTAGTACAAATAACATTGTTTTGGTGTAGTCTCTTGATTTTGTGTGCTGAAAGAGGCATCTAGGGTGTGATTGCTATATGAAAAGCAAAGCTAATAGTAGTATTTGTGTTGTCTAAAAATCTTGTATAACTAGGATTTTGTGGACATATACTTGGGGAAAAAGGTAAATAAAATACTTAGTCCTCAGTATTTTGGAAATATACCCTGAGACACCGTGTAATCTGTTTCATTAAAAACACCATTCATGCAGCTATTGCTCTATTAAGTGGAAGCAGACATTTTAAAGTATATAACTATTTGCTTTCATTTTTAGTTTCTGTTTCTACGTGGTATATATGTAATGTCTGTAATTAAGAAAGCATTTGAAATGCAATACTTGTACAGGGAACAAAAAATAAGCGAAAGAACCACCACTTTAATAATAGATAGGAACAAGGCATTGTGCTTGCTTTTCATCTGTCAGCTGCGTTACATCATACTATTGAAAAAGAATAAAAGATATTTATGAAAGTAGGTAAGCAGCAAGCAGATAACTGAGAAGAAAAATTGTTGAGACAAAGATATTTTCAGCTGTCTTTAGAAATTAACATTTACGTGTTTTGTATTACCAGAAATTTCTATGTTAACCTTTGCTGTGATTAGAAAGCATATTGTTCCCGGTGGTAAAACCGGCTTTCTGTAGCTGTGTGTCTCAAGGCAGAACTGGTGTGTGTTTGTTTGTTTTGTAACTTATCCAGTAGAAATTACCCTACTTTCTTAACAAATAGTTAACTGTAGTTACGATATCTAGACACAGGAATCTTCATTGCCTCTAAAGTGGAACATGGACCAGAAAAACAAATGAACAGCAAGTGATGGATGAAACACGATATAAGCAGAAAGAAACACATAAGAAGGCCTTTGAAACACTGTCAGTCTGCTTTCGTGGATGATGCATCTTCATTGTACATGTGGCTTGAGGGTTTCTTTGTGGGATTTATTTTGATGTTTTAGTGCGTTGGTTTTCTCTAATACCTTCTGAAAGGTTGTCAGTGTGGGAAAATAATAATAAATACTTACTAAAGTTCAACATCAGAAAAAAACTTTGGATAATGCTACTAGGATCAGTGTTGCAATGAAGCCATATAAATCCAGACCATTGCTTATTAGCCATATACTTATTAGCTTGAATACACGTGTATATATACTTTCACACAATGATGTGGGAATCCTTATTTTAATTATAGGAGAGCATGATGGAGATAGGCCTTATGGGTTACACCTAATAATGAGGTGGTGGAACCACCTAGGTGTGAAGTGAAAGGGGATACCACCAGCAGTCAGTCACCGATGTTTCTTGTCAGTTGGGTCAACTTCAAAACCTTCTCTGATATGCGTAGAAGTCATCTGTTGAAGTCATCCTACCCTTCTTGCTTAAATTAAAAAAAAAAAAAAAATGCCTAAATCAGGAAACGAGGTTCTAGAGTGGTCACCAGCTTTGCCTCAGCGTTATTTAAAGCAAACAAAATAATATTAAAACAGTAACTGTTGAGCTTTATTTTCAAGACAGTTCATCTTGACTCCGGTTGCCTTTTTAGATAAGAATTAGTAAATGTATTTAAGTAAAAAAAAAAAAAAAAAAAAGTGGAATTTCATTTAAAAAGGGGGGGGGGGGGGGGGGGCAAACTTGTATCTGACAGTAAAGGCCAAATATTGACTGATTTCTGGGAAGTGATTCCCCCCTCATCCTTAGGGTGGAAATGATGCCTCATATTTAAACACTCCCTTTTTACAAAAGGGATACAGGAAAATACTGTAGATATAGTTTTCTTTTTTTGTGTCTGTGTATTTTGTTTATTTCATGTGTACAGGGCAAAGAAGCTTAGAATTGGGATTAAAATACATTAGATATTTTGGTATGGTGCATCATTAGTGCTCTGTGCGTCCTCAGAGGGTTTGATTTAAAGTTAGGGAGGTCAAAATTCATGACCTGAATTTAACAGTAATAAACACCACAGCTACTTGAAATATTTTTTTTTTCCCTTGGTACTTCTGAGTTTCACCAATTGTGTGAACTTCCATTATGTGTTGTTTTCTGTTTTGTTTTTGTGGCGATTAGAGAGTGATGCATCTTTTAATTCTATACAAAAATAAGATTTTCAGTATGAATTGTCTGAAGAACTATTTATTCAGGTTTTTTATTCAGTAGTCAAAGTTACAAAATGCACAAAAATTTGTAAAATAAGTTGAAATTTCCATTATAGACAAAAGGCTTTTGGGTTAATATTTTATTAGTTGGTTAATACTTTGCTGATGTGAGTTTAGCTTTTGAGATTATATTTCAAAATCATAGGTGGTATGGTTATGATTACTACAACAAAAACAAATATTTCAAATGCTTTCAAAGAAAAGTCATGACCCTAAGATGTATAGAAAGAGGCAGAAGGAAATCTATGCATGTGATTTTTTCTGAGAAGGCTAAGGAAGTTTTCCAGTGTGACTGGGTTTTGTTGTTGCTATGTTTTTTGTTTGTTTGTTTTTTTCCCTCTACCTTATCCGAAGGTTTGGAAGGTCACAGAGTTCATTGGGAGGATAGGAACAAAGTAACCTGTTATAACTAATAGAGAAGTGACTGGAATTAATGTAGCATTTTCTTAGCCCTTCAGTGCAACATTCTACTTTCCTATCTAAGAAAACTTCTAGGGTGCTTGCTTAGTTTCATGATCTATGAAGCACGAACAAGTGTTTCCTATGTGTTTGATAAAAATCAAATTAAATACCAATAAAATTTTAAGTAACAAATAGGAACCTGAAGACACTTTGAGGCTTTGGGAAATATATCGGTGAAAAAATATATTATATTATCAGACTCAATGTAGCAGAGAGAGGCAAATTTAGTAGCTGGAATGTTAAAACATACACGAAACATATACTTCTCTGAAAGCTGAAGCTTTATATACAGAGCTAGGAGGAGTGCTTGGCCAGGTGCCAGAACTCATTCCAATTCCCAAAGCAGGAACTTCCCCAGTTTGTTTTTTTGTTCTGTTTTTCTGTTAATTCTTTTCCAATCAGTGTCAGTGGAATTACTGTAATCATTTGTAGTTAATATTTCTGTCCTTTTTTTTTTTTTTCCTGCTTCCTGGGAGTCTCGATATGTTCTCTGGAACTTTGCTGAGCAAGGCTTGAAAGCCCTGGATGCTCGGTTTCCTTAGTAACGGTTAATTCAATTTAGATATTTCGTGTTTTCTTCTGACAGCTTTTTCAAAAACATATCTGCAGCCTTGGTATTTGAAAATAGGGGTATTTTATTTGCACAGTGAAGTGGAACCTCATTCAATTGTTTATGGGTATTACCACAATTCAAGAGACTTTGGGTATTTTAGTGATACTAAATATAATTTTATGGAGTGTAACTTAGTCTTTGCTGGTCTTTCACATGGAGCTTTAATCCAGCTGTGATGGATAAAGGAAGATACAAAATCACAAATCAACACTACAGGCTTAGAAGTTAAAATACTAGCTTTAGTTCATGTTTAAAAGTTGTTTGGGTTTAGTGGGCATTTGCTCTTACTGAATCTTGCTGATTCTCATCTGAAGTTCCTTCTGCCAGAATTACTTAGAGTGATTGGGGGGGGGGGGGGGGGGGTGAAAAAACAAATCATAATTAGCCTTAGGATGGAATTTGTCTTTCTGGTTTGTATTTTTGAAAACTCGAGGATGGAGAGATACTGTATGAATTTTCAGGTATTAGAATTCTTAAAACAATATCAGTGGGGTTAGAAAGCAAGCATTGTCCGCAGAGCAATCAGTGAAGATTAATAGAAAACGTCAGGTTATCTATTGCTGGCTTTCCAGTGTTGAACTGGCACGCAGTCACCACAGGTAATGTTTTCACTCCTTGTAACCAGTTGCTGTAGTTGCCACAGAGACAGCTACACTGAAACTGGGAGAGGGAGGCAGCCACCGGTAGAAAGGAGGAAGCTCTGAGATTGCTAATATCACAACAGCAGATCTCTTATGTTGAGAGAAAATATTTTACGCACTTAGCTAAAAAATGAAGAAATACAGGATTGAGTGTTACTGCTCACAACCTAGTTCGGATGGCTGACCATTAAAAGTACTGCTGTTGGCAGGGTAGATATCAAGCCTCTCTATGTGAGGACAGGGGTAGAGTAGAGCAGCTGATAAACAAAATTTCCTTACCAAAGCTGTTGTATATTAACTTTAATTTTAAATTAAATGATTTGAGTCTGTCTTACCCTTTCAAAACAAAACAGTTTCCTCTCCTCGTACTTCTGGTGCTTTTATAAATGCCTTGTATTTTTAATGCCATAATTCATTCTCAACTAGAGTATGGTTTCATGCTTGGAACTGCAGATGGTGTTTGAAAGCTTCAGTTGAAAAGCAAACTGTCTCTTTTTTAAGATAAGCATGGGATTGTAAGATATCTCCATATCATGTTTGTAGTGCATGTCAGTGTTTTACAGTAGGAGACAAGTGGGGCTGGGGGAGGGAAGTAGCGTTGGCTTTCTCAGTTGCCTGTGACACAAATACCATAGTTGTGAAAAATGTTCTTATATCCATGTAGTCTTGGAATGTATTCCCCCAAGGAAAAGAAAATCAACAGGGAGTATGCCTAGTGGTGCCAAAACATCAAAAGGCTGCAGTGGTCAGATGGTGTTGCTTGAGAAAACGGCTGGGCTGGGATGCTGGCGCAGGCATCGGTATCGTTGGGTTTGTGAACTTGAAACCTAAGGCTTCTGTTACGGGACCAGTTACATATTTAGAAGTACCAAATGTGGGAGCACAACAATGTTTTAAGAAATTTTGAAAAATCTAAAATATGTTTTTTCTGGCTGTTAATCTTAATTTATAATGTTAAAGAGAAACCATTTAGAGAAATACATAAATCTTATTTATAGATTATCTGTGATTTTTCAGTATTCTTCGTTTTAATCAACTGAGAAGTTAAGGGGTAAAAACAGTGTGCTGTGAGCCATGCTGAGCTGTTCTTCAGGCCTGAGAACATCGATTCTTGCTATGCTGAATTACAGCTTGAAAACTTGTTTAACTTAGTTGTGTTGATTGTTTAAGTATTTAGAAAGGAAATTGTTTAATGCAATGTCATCCATTTCAGAAGACTTCTTGGGAATTTTGTCTTAACAAATTCTCTGTTCCCTAAGGAATGTGGGCAGCATGGACAGTTCTCATCTCTTTTGCTTGCTTTCTGTAGCCACTATAGTTGTGACTTTTCATTTTCTGACGTGTCTGAAGTCAGTTATACAGGAAGCAATAATGCTGGTAGTGCCTTTCAAGTGTGTGATCCTATGTTCCCTTCTTTGTGGGCTGTCTGGAACAGTAGTCTTAGCTTCTTTGGCAGTCTCAGCAGATGTGTGTGTGTGTGTGTGTGTGTGTGTGTATATATATATATATAAAAAAAAAGAGGGAGATAAAGTAGTTCATTGTAATGAGGCTTGCCTATTATTTCTGAAGATAAAGCACTATAGGTTAAATTGATACACCTGTGTTTACTGTGCATTTTAAATCTGGTTTATTTTCTCTTAGCACAATGCTAGATTTACAGTAGACACTTGCTGTTACAAAATAAAAACACTACAGAACATTATTCTTTCATGATGTTCTTATAGTTGGCAAAAATTCTAGGGTAGATGGGTACCTTGGCAGTAGTTTTTGTCACTGATGTATTTTGTGTCATTCTGGGAGATGATTTAAATTCTTCTGTAAGTTCTGCCTCTTCTTGGGGGAGCTGACAGTGTAGTACAGCAGTTAGTCCTGTCTTATGCAAGTCAGATCCTGGATTGCAAAACTATGAACTCTTCAAACAGCTCTCTTGTCTGACTTAAATACTTTTTTTTAACTCTTCAATAATTTCTTTAAAATTACACCTCTTTATTGGAGGAAGGAAGAGGGAGAGGTGAAGCATGCAGCAAGCTCCCTAAGGACATCAAAGGATTTCAAAGTTTGTTTGAAAAACTAGTTTCAAAGTTTCAGAAGTTAGTTCTAGCTCAGGTAGCAGAAAGCAACGTGTTTAAGACTGATAGGTACGTGTGCTTAATTTCATGTCTGTGTGTTCAAGTTCACCACAGCTGAATTTGAGTCTGAGTGAGACTTTCCCACGATGGTAGCTCTGTCAAGGACAAGAGCTTCAAAATCAGTACCTGGTCTGAGCTGCTTCTAGGGTTTTATGGCAGTAGATGTATCGTGTCTTATTTCTCCCACATGATTGTATAATCTGTCAAAATGTGAAGTGTTTCAGACCGTAAAAGTCTTCTTGGGAGTATCTGACTAAACAAAAGGTTGATCAACAAACTATACTATAGGGTTTTCAGGGGCTGATGGCAGATGTAATGTCTTGAGTCATAGAGATCATCTGCTCTGTAGATGTGTGCAACGTGAAGAGCCTCTGACCTCTGCATCCTGAGAAACAAAAAGGTGATTCACGTTGTATTGCTACTACCGATGCCTGGTGTCTAAATGAAATATTTAGAGCCAGGGTTCGGTTTTATTTGGAGGGTAGGGAGAGAACAGTAGGTTCCTACAACTTGTTAGGTCGTTTCTGCACTGTGAACTACCTTCTGCTTGTTTTTATTTTGAAAGCTGGAAAATATCTTCTGCAAACATCTCTCCTAAAGCTTTTTCTAGCACATTGCTATCATAATTATCTAAGAATAGAATGCTTCGTTATGTGAATGGGCAGATGTACTTAAAGCTGTAATTAAAGATGTTTGCTTAGTCTTGCCACATCTGATGGGCATGAAGCCAGTGCACCTTTCTTCATGTGGAGTTATGATTCTCAGATCTCTCCAAATAGGTATACATTTGATTGCTTTTTTGACTCACTTCGGTAGGGTTTGCTATTTTCAAGACAGAGATGACAGTAATCTTATTTTTTTGATTAAATTATATAATTAACTGTGATGGTATATAATTAACTTGTATATGAAGTTTTATATAGTCATACCAATGCCTGTTTTGCCCGTGAAAGACTTTTAAGAGTAAGTCAGTGAAAGATTTTCTAACTTTCCTTCAAGTTAAGCTAGAATTCATCAAGAGTGCTGAAGGACAAAGTGGGACTCTGTTTTGAAGACCTGTGTTTGCTCTGCCTGTACTTTGTGATGATTGAAAGCTTTGTAGCTCCTTGTAGTGTAACCTTGAGTAGACCTATCGCACCTTACCTTCTACGTAGCCAAGAAAAATCACCCGGTGATAGGTGGCCTTTGGCGAGCTCAGGGTAGACTCACATGCATGTTTGTTTGAAGAATACTGTTCAAGCTTCCAAAGCATTCTTAAAAATCATTTTACTAAAGGATTACTCATAACTTGACATTTTGTTTATGTATTTGACTATTTCTCTTCTGTCATTTAGCTGAGAAACTGCTTTATTCCTAATACTAAAAGGGAAAAAGCTACAAAATACCAATATGTAAATGTTCAGAATTTTTATTTAAATGCTTAACGGTAGTGTTCTATAAATCAGATGCCTCTCTTGACTTTATTTTTGCCTATTTTGTTATTAAATTTAATTGGACAATCTTTGATAGATCTACTACTATGGATTGTAGAGTTTTCCTACAGGTAGTAGTATACTGCCTGGAGAACAAACAGATTTTTGTTCATTCATATTATCCTTTCTGTAACTCTGTCTTACATCCAGCTCTGGGAAATCGTTTCTCTCTCTGACTTGCCCAACTCAATGAACAACCCTCCTAACAGTGCAGGTGGTTGGTATATTAAAACACCTGGTGTTAATTTTGCAAGGGCTGCCATCAGCCACAAATTCCTGCAATATCAAGCAAAGACAAAAACTTCTACAACCATAAAGATTTTGTACTTTTGCACTGTGATTTCAAGATACTGTAGGTGCAGCACTGAAGATCTCTTTCAAAGGAACTTTTATTTGAATGTAAATTTTGAGCTGTTAATGTCATGTTTTGCGAGACTTGGGTTGTTTTAACAGGGAAGTTTGTCATTATTTAAAAAAATAGCATCTGAGGTTGTTGTGTTTGTTAGATTCTAGGAAAGTGCTATATGAACAATATTTATGTGTTAAACAGAGTTTGGAGAAAATGCTTTATTATGCTTATTTAATCACGATATTTTGCTTAACTTTTTATCATCCCCTGTTGCAGCTTTTCTGTGTGGATGTTTTCATCATATGCATAGTGTAAAAATCATAAGTATTGAGTTATTTAACGTTTCTTCTTCTTCCCTTTATTTGCCAAAAGATTCATATTAGTAGATCAATAATACAAGTTTTATTGACAAGTATAGAGAGTATTCACGTGCTTTTATGTTAAAAGTTTGAAGATGTATTGTCTTTGAAACAAATTACTAATTCTGTGTGAAGATGATATTAAGCATGCAACAAGTGATATGAAAACTTCAGTAGGATTTTAAAGCTTTCTGTCTTGTTTTCAGTAGGAAATTTACTCTAAAATGTACATTAAGTTTTATTCTCAGCCTTAATCTGGAATTGTTCTTGAGAAAATTAATGATCATGGAAAAAATTGATGTCCTTTAGGATCAGTTAGCATTAGTTAAAGTACCTTAACGTATCTGTTAGAAATACAGTGTAAAGCAGATGTATTTGATTGTAATATACTGTTGAGAGATAACTGTGCTGAAAGTGATGTAATTGAAAGAAACTAATAATGTGATCATAGCTGTTGGTACAGTATACATTCATATATATATATATGCCTGATGTTTAACTTCCATAGACAAATATGTTTTATCTTTTGCTGGAAAAAATACAATATCAGTTTTTCCATATTTTAGATTAAATAAGATTATGAATCAGGTGGCCATTCAGCGGAAGAAGCAGTTTGTTGAACGAGTGCACAGTTACTGGTTGCTTAAAAGGCTGTCTAGGAATGGTGTTCCTCTGTTGAGAAGGCTGCAGTCCAGTTTACAGTCACAAAGAAACACACAACAGGTAGGTGACATGATTTTTTACTTAGAAAAAGAAATCGGAAAGTCTTACTTTAAAGAGTAAAAAATTAATCAGGAAACATAGCACCAAGTAAAAACTTTCTCTTATTCAGCACTGAGTAAAAGCTTTACCTTACTTTTAATGTCCAGTTTCAAATTCAAGTCACATTACTTATTTAACTCCTTTTACTTGTGAGATCAAAAAAAAAATTGTGCAGAATAATCATTTATTTGCTTAAGTGTTTCACAAAATATTCACCAAAACCATCCTAATATCATTGTTTATTGATTAGGTTTGTGGTTTTTTAGAAATCATTCATCAATGTGCTATGAGTTAGCCTATCCATTAACAGATGCAAAACAGATTTCTTCTTTGACACACACAACTTAAAAAATAAAAAAAAACAACAGGAACTTTTACAGAGTAAAACGTTAGAGTATGAGTTCTGTGTTCAAGTTAGAACGGTCTTGTCCACATTGTTTGGTAATAACAAAACAAAGAACAAGATACGGATGAAGTTCAAAGGCCTGATGATGCAACTTTTAGTTTCACTTTTGACAAAATTCAGTGGAGTTATAGGCAAACATAAATTCGTGCTTATATTTTGTTCTAGTTAAATTCAACCTATTTCTAAACAACTTTGATTTTTTTTTTTAAGTTGTATGCATTTACCAGTTAAAATTTGTAAAAAGTAGAGTAAAACAGTCAATCCAGATTTGTATCACAATCATAAAGCAGTGCTATTCTGCTTCTCATTTTTGTAATATGAATGACTTTAGCAACATTTTTTTTGTCTGGTTTCAAGGCACTGAGTAACTTTGAAAATAACTAAAACCTTTTTTTCTGAATTCCATACCTGGATCTGTGTAATAGTCCTTGAAGCGCTGTGAAACATGATGTGAAAATTCTTCCTGCATTCCAGTTACCTTTGAAAATGAACTGATAATATAGTTGGCTGAGTTCTCTCCATTCTCCAGATGTTTGATTTCCAGTGGAATTGTTACTGTAAAGTAACCTCTAGATCTTCAGAATGTGATTTATAACTTTAAAAAACTTTGTATATGACTATCATTTATTTGAATTAGTGAGATTTTTCCCCTTTTGTAGCTTAACTATTAATTTCATTTGTATTGCACTGCTATTTGTTGATCAATCATGAATTGGTATAATCACAAAAATAACACTCAACATTCCTTCCTAACTTTCTGATCTGTCCTTTTTGTGTGCATTTATTTTCTTAGTTTTATGTAGAAAAAATAAAAATACTAATCACTAATTAAGAGAATATCCGAGTTTGGAAGGGACCACTGGAGACCACCCCCTGCTCAAGCAGGGCCACACAGAGCAGGCTGCCTAGGACCACATTCGTGTGGCTTCTAAAGATTTCCAAGGAGGGAGACACCACAGCCTCCTTGGGCAGCTTGTGCCAGTGCTCTGTCACCCACACAGCACTCCATCCTGATGTTCGGATGGAGCCTCCTGTGTGCCAGTGTGTGCTCATTGCCACTTGTCCTGGCACCACTGAAAAGAGCTTGGCTCCACCATCCCTTCAGATACATGTATATATTGATAAGGTCCCCCCAGCATTCTTTTCTCCAGGCTGAAAAGTCCCAGCTTGCTCAGCCTTTCCTCATAGGAAAGATGCCCTAATTCCTTTTAGGTGGAATTAAACAAGTGGCCAATTTACATTGAAAGTTATCTTTTGTATGTTTCTATATTGTTCCCTTTTTTAATACTATTTATTCTTTTGATTAATCCTTTAATTCTGTAATAGAAGCTTTTATTCTACAAAGTAGCGTCTGACAGTTAGCTAATAATAGCTCAAATTAATTATTCAGATAGTGGACATCAGAGCAACAGCAACAAAATACTAAATGAACTTGAGTCCTTAAAAGAAATAAATAAAAACAAGCACAGAAGTCCAGGACTCGTGTGGAAGTACAGACTTAGACTGTAGTCTGAAAAAAATTGCATTTACTAGTTGGTAGTTGGGAAGTACTTCTGCTATTGAGATGGCATGTTCTGTTGCATCAGAACTGCAACATTTGTAAAGATTTAAATAATAACTACCATAACAAAAGGATTATAATCAAACATTAAATAATACAAACATAGACCTTGGATTGGAGCTGTTTAAAATGCCTTTGCATGTTTGCACTCCTGTATAAACACTATTCCTTTCATTTCTTTTCTAATTACAGAAATATGCAATTTTAAATTAAGTAAATAATGAAAATATTTTCTAAGTAGTTGGAAACTATTGCTTTAGTAAAAACTGGAGCACTTGCTCAACTTAATTCTTAAAAATAACAATTGAATTGGACTTCATCTTTTGAAAAGAAAATGCAACTTTCAAGCAAAGCTGAGTAATAAATTGTCCTGTTTGATGAAAAATACGTAGGTAATGCTGTTCAGTGAGTAGCAAGTGTCCTGTGTGTGACACTGTCTTCTCTGTAACATCATCTAAAGGTACTTACAATACCTTTTACAGTAGTCATAACTACAAAGAATTAGATGCGTTAGTCATCTTCATTACTCAAGTGTAGGCCAAACCATAATGAAGCCTTTAATTAACAGCCATAGCTGTATTAAAAAACATATTAAACCCAACTATGGCTGTTTATTAAACTCCTCAGAAATTTGAGATGCAGATTACTTGTGCCAGTCAGGTGGGGCAAGTGAGTGTGACTTTGTTAATTTCGATCTGGATGAGAAAGTTGTTTTTACCTTATTTTAGGTTTGAGGTCAAAGTGTCAAGAACCCTGGTTTTCAGTCAGTCACAAGAACTTAAGCGCCAGTGTAGTACAGATTCAAAAGAGGTGGTTGGGTTTTTTTTGTTTTGGTTTGGTTTGGTTGTTTTTAATTGTTTAAATCGAAAAGAAGTGTGAAGATCAGGATCCTGAATTAAAACCCTGAAACCGATTTCAAGATGTCAAGTGGAAGATGTTTGTGATCCCTACGCAATGTTTGTTTACTAGAACAGGTTTGGCAGAAGAAGTGTTCCATGGTTTAAAAATTACTTCTTAATGACTGTGTTAGAGCTCAGTTAGGTTATGTTTTTGAAGGTGATGATATATCAACAAATGGTTCTAAACAAAAAAAATCTTATGTAGCACTTCACCAGCTGAAGGAACAAGGAACCCTCTGAAAGAATGGTTTGTACTGTCACTTCTTTCTCCACCTACATAATCAGGAAAGATATTGGAAATAATAAACTTACAGCCCCATTATTCCAGGTTTTTCAGCACTTAGCGAATTTTTGAATGAGAATAAGGCATGAAATTAAAGTGTAGTAGCTGTTGCTGCTATAGTGAGGTTGTTTGAAAACTGCTATTCGGAGAAAAAATAAAAAAGGAGAAAGTTCTGCTGGTTAAGGTTATACCTACAGTGAAAATTTCAGTAAGAACACTAATTGCAGTCACAAAATGGTTTTGGCTGACATATGAATAACAGCAGGTAATCTTTATAAAGCTAATTGTATTGATCAAGATCCAATGTTATCACAATAATTCTATTCCTGTTTGGCTCTTGTTAAATTACAGTCCCTGTAAGGAGTGAGGCTGTCCCCATATATTCACATCCAGCATAAGGAGTGATTCGCTGGTACAGTGACAATGTGCCTACTGGTATACGGCCACTGGTACAGTGTGCTTTATGGTCAGAGGTGGAGCTGAAGATGAGTTCTCAATTGGTGTATGTTCTGTGTGTAGACTTAGAAGTGTTATCCCTCAATATTAATAAAAACCAGTTTTAGCTTTCCTGGATAATGCATCTCTTGGTGTTTGGTAAGAACTAAGTTCATTGTAAAACGTCAGTTTTGTTCTAAATTTGTCTTGTGTTGTCAGCAAGAAGATTTTTCTGGCTTTGTTATGGAAAGAAAGGTTTGGAGGAAGAACTCTTTATCAGGAAGTTAATAGAAAATGTGCTTGTCAGCAAGGTTTTGAGAAATTAAAATTTTAAAAGGGACTCGTTTTATCCAAGTTTTCACTAGATAGATACAGGAAGCCAGTGCATCAACAGTGCTTTTCAACTTGCCTGGATCTTTTAATTTAATTAAGGTATATGTTATATGTTATGTAATAAAGTATAAAAGGAGTTGGTATCAGCTAGTATAACTGCCAACATCACTTTGCACAGAAGTGATGCAAAACTGGAAGTTTGCCATTAATCCGCAGGCCCAGGTGACTTTCAAGGAGGGACCGTAGTGTATGCCCAACAAAAAAGCAGACAAGGTGCTGTTGATGCTTTGGGTCACATCTGCACATTTAAACCTACCTGGTTATCTTAGATAATGAAATATTATGTTTATCTGTTAGATATATCTGTAGCAGGTGAAACAAGTGATTCAGTTTTAAAAAAAAATCTTAAAAATACATATTTTTAAGTGCAACTGCACCTTCAGATTTAGCCTAATGAACTACACCGGACCTGTTCCAATAAAGTAACTTTTCCTGTTGCTGTATTTAGGTTTCCTGACCCACCTTAGAACTAGTATGGTTTTGGTGTCTTAGCTTTCAGCAGAATCAGTTCCCCAGTCTGATGAACTATGCAATTACATTGGGCAAAAGAACAAACTATTGAATGAGTGCAAGCAAAAGGATAAGACTTACACTTTTGGCAAGAGCCAGAGCTAAATTTTGACTCTTAAAAACAGTAAAACCATGAAAAAAAGTATAAATATGTCAGTTAAAAGGTTGTTTTTCCACACGTAGGATCTGGACTTGGAGATGAAGGGGTGTACAGGAACAGCAATTAGTGTCAGTGCAGATTTTCTATTTCAGCGAGTCTCTGGAAATTTTAAGGAATTAAAAATGTATGTACTAATATTTGTACTCCTATCAAAGTTTACTCAGAAATATTCTGACCTTCAACAGTTAATTAGGTGTCTAACTCAAGACATAGCTCCTTTAAAGAAATGAAAACCAAAATAACCGTCAGTGGTAATAGACCTTAGGAAGGGGAAGTAGAAAGTTCTAGTTACAGTTTTTCAGTCTGTTTTGTGTTATTTTGAAAAGGGGAACAAATTGCTGTTACCAGATTGCTTTACCAGGATACAGAGCTAATTGACAGTAAAGGATTTTCAACTTTAGTGAAGTTTTATTTGAATAAAACTAACTTCATAGTTGCCATAGGTATTAATCTTCACGTTTCCAAGGCATATAAAGCAGTAAAATATTCTGTAGATTACTCAGTACTCACAGATCTATTAGATATTTTTAAACAGCCAATTTTTTTGCAATTTTAGTACCTTTTGGCTGAAAAATTGCACAAGCTTTATTTAAAGGACTTACAATTACCTTCTATTAGGGATGTTTTTGCTATGAGTGTCACAGTTTGTAATGTGTGGTTACTGTTCACCTGCTTAGCCTGTTTTCCGTAATCCTTTTTTAGTTTTTTATAACTTATGGAATTTATTTATGATTTGCTTATTTGTTTCAGTAAAAAAAAAAACTTACCAGATGTATATTGCGTTATGCTAATTTCAGGTCAGCATACAAAGCTGTGGATCTTTTCCTGAGATTCTTTATTAAAGTATTCTCTTAAAATGTAATAATCCTCCAAAGCATATTTCTTTTGTGCACTTGGTACTAGTAGCAGGACTTCTACTCTTTACCATAGTTTCGGGTGAATTACGAATCTCTTTTGAATCTGTAGGTAGTATTCCGATATCTTTCTTTTTCTTATGGAAAATAGTAAAAACAAAGAGGAAAGGCTGTATTCTGTGTATACAGATCCAACTAAGTACTACAGGTATTTAAACGCTTCTTCCTAAAAGTGCATTGTCGTCCAGGTTGTATTACTCTATTGCCTATTTGCAGTGCCATTTGAAGTTAGTATTTTATTTGACAATCTGCTTTTCATTTCCTGTCCTCAGAAGTCAGAATGATCTTGATGCTCTTACAAGCGTTTCCTGATTCTACTTGGGGGTGGGGGAGGTGGACTGTGTTGAGCACAGTAAGAATTCATTTCTACCAGGTTTGTGTGATGTTTCTGAAGAAGCTGGTGATCATTAGAGTAGAATAGAATACAATAGTAGTTGGAAGGGATCTACAAGGGTTATCAAGTTACTGACCACTTCAGGGCTAGTTTTCCTGGTTTGGATTTTGCTGTGAAAATATTTTTTTGGTGGGTTGCTATTTGCTGTATTGCTTTTTCTGATGTAAATAACCTTAATTGTAGGTCTGCTTTTCAGTTTTACAATTTTTGCTTTCAGCTAGATAGTTGAAAAAATGAAGAATTATAGTATGAAGATTATGAGTATGTTTTAAAAAAAAAAAGTTTCTTCTTTCCAGTGAATACGTTTATATAATTGCATAAAACTAGCTTATAGAAAGAGATTAGTGTTTTCACTTCCTGAAAATCTATTGATTCTTTTCTTAGAGGGAAGATGATGAAGAAATGCAAGCCTTAAAAGAAAAATTGAAGTACTGGCAAAGGCTGCGCCATGATCTTGAAAGGGCACGTTTGTTGATTGAACTTATACGTAAGCGTGAAAAGTTAAAAAGAGAGCAGGTAAACGTTTCTTTTAATTTCACCTTTTAATTTGATTAAACTCTTCTGAAAGAAAGATAATTTAAGTATTCTCACACAATTTTTGCAGTACAAAGTATATGCTGTTTGTGCATGCACTCTCACGCAAGCTGTTTAAAATATGTGAAGTTACTTAACAAGCCATTCTGTTACACTTGCAAAGGTAATTGGTTTCTGAAGAAACGTATAAAATTTGATTATCACATTTTCCCAATAAGTACCTTTATTGAGCAACACTTTTATTTGTTTGTCATAAAACATAAAAAACAAAAAGCTGCATCTAAATCATACAGCATTATAGGGTTAAGATAGCTAGGATAAGAGATGGGAGGAAGCCGTACTGCAGAAAGAGAACATTTTATATGAAACTGTGGAAGCAACAAGTTCGCCCTTAGGAGTCTTTAGTTGTTCTTAGTTGAAAATGTGCTTTGTCTGTTTATGTGTATGCACCCACACTATTGATGTGTCATAAAGAATTTATTTTTGCCTTAACGAAACTGTTTCAGTGTTGATAACTCTTGAAATGTCATGAAAATAAACTGTAGAGGAGTTTTAATATTGTTTAAAAAATAATGACAATTCTGAAGAGTGACCAAGTATTTGAAGATGTAGATTCTGGTTGTTTAAATGATCTTTGGAATCTATATAGGACGTCGTCTTTAAAATTACCTTTGTTTGGGGTTTATGTAGCCTGTAAATGTTCATCAGATTGTCTTTTTGCATCTTGAAAATGGCATTACAAATGAAGATTAATTTTAAATAAATTTTATTTAAATTCTTCTTATTTTTGTTGGCAAAATATGAATCTCTTATGTAACAACTTCTCAAAGAAAAGAATTACTATTAAAAATGGAGCAAAATTCAGTTATTACAGATAAAAAAAATTTGGGTTCTGAGAGGATGAGAAGCTAGAGTTGAAATTGAGTCTACAGCAAAGGGATGAGTGATTTTTTTTTTTTTTTTTTAATAAAGTTATCAGCTGAAAACATATGTCAGACCCATGCCAACTGATGATACTGAAAGTAGCATTAAGATCTAGAAGCATTATTTCTGAAAACTCACTCTGGTATTTCAGCTGAAGTTGAAGCAGTGTTTTTATAACATTTTTCATATCTAAAGTACTATTGCTGCAAGACAACCTACATTAAAACAGTATCTTAATGAAAAATAATTCATTACATAATTACCACTTCTTTAGGTCAAGATTGAGCAAGTTGCTATGGAACTTCAGCTTACTCCATTTACTGTACTTCTGCGATCAGTTCTGGATCAGCTGCAGGAAAAGGATTCTGCACGTATATTTGCTCAGCCAGTGAACCTTAAAGAGGTATGTTTTAAGCTTATTTTTTCCAGGGTTTTCCTTGTGTCACCAAGTCATACCTAAACATAAGTAGAAGCAATTCATGGCATCACAGAATGCAGTGTTGCAACAGAGTAGTGTTACTTTCTAACCTGTATTCTGATAACTTCAGTTACGTCTTACTGCTATGAAAATCTGCTTGTTCATATACCAAAATATTTTTTGGCAAATAAATGTGCCAAATAAGATGGCAAAATACTAATCTTCTGTTGTAAGATTAATTGATAAAGAAAATTTGAAGGGTGTCTTAAAAATTGAAATATGGATACTGTGTTCTTATTTGGAGGTAAAATTCCTTTTCATTTATCAGGAAAATAGGCTATATATACGTGTGTGTATGCATGCATACGTACATATACACGTATGCATGTGCATAGATGTATATGTAAAGTCTGTTTTGTACATATACATGTGTATGCAATATGCATATATTGTACATGTGCATATCCAAATGTATTTATACATACACATATTTTTAGAACTGTGTGTTACATACATGTCATAAGTAGTTTCAGCATCTGTTAGTAGACCTAGGATACAAGGTCTTGTAATATGTAGTCTTCTGCTGGTGTGTAAATGTTTACAATATCAAGATGTGTAACTCTCAGCTACATTTTGAAGTTCTTGATCTGGGGTGTTAATATGTTAAAACACGCGGATCAGTTAGTAGCAGGTATTACCTTATCTGTAATAAGAAAATTTTACCATAGTTCTACCCTCTTTTTTTTGTTGTTGTTGTTTTAAATATTTATTCAAAGGTTCCAGACTATTTGGATCACATAAAACATCCTATGGATTTCTCTACCATGCGAAAACGGTTAGATGCTCAAGGCTATAAAAACCTCAGTGAGTTTGAAGAAGACTTCAATCTTATCATAGATAACTGTATGAAATACAATGCAAAAGATACGATATTCTATAGAGCTGCAGTGCGGTTAAGAGATCAAGGAGGTGTAGTTCTCAGGCAAGCTAGACGAGATGCTGAAGGAATCGGTTATAATAATGAAACTGGAATGCACTTACCTGAACGGCCTAAACTTGAGTCACCACAGCCTTTCTCTTGGGAAGATGGTAAGATATTTTTTGGATTGTTTTTGGAAGTTGCATTTTTGGTGTGTGTAAATTCCATACAAATGCTTAAAATTGTAGCTGTTCAGTCTACTGACTAGAATTTGTTTTCTCCACTAAAGACAGTATTTGAAAGTTTCAGTTGTTTCTCTTTTACTGGATCTGCCATTAGAAAGCATTGTCAAAATCAGAATCTGGAAGACAATGTTAAAGCCTAATTTAAGAAGATACATGAAAAAGGGTTTTAAGTTGAGCACCTTCTTTCACATGTTGTATCTGGTCATAAGTCATGGAAAATGACTACCATCATGTGTAAACTTCAGTACATTTTTAAATAACCCATTAAATTAAAAAAATCAAGCACACTTGTAATACTGGGAAATAAACAACTTCCTTTAGACATGCATATCAGTTCTCTGAGTTGTTGATAGTTAAAGAAAATAATTAACACTCTACTTTTGTAACTAATCTCTCCCTGCTCTTTGACAAGAAGGAAATTACCTGATAGGGTGGGAAAGGTTAATTGTATTCCTTCTGACCTTGCTAAGCTGCTTAGATTTCTTGAGCAAAATTCAGATTAAGAAGAGTCGTAGTAACATTATACAGTTGGAATTCATGCCAGCATTTCTTTACTGGTAATGGAAAGCTACTAAGACTAATCTAAGTAGCTTCTTGATAAGTTTTCAATTCCAGCACATGATTTTTTTTTCCTGTTAGTATTATATGTGGGAAACACTAACACATTTTCAATTACACATATTTTGACTTCAGTGGATAGGTTACTGAATCCTGCAAACAGAGTGCATATGTCCTTGGAAGAACAGCTGAGAGAGTTGCTAGAAAAACTTGATCTTACCTGTGCAATGAAATCCAGTGGGTCAAGGAGCAAAAGAGCAAAGCTGTTAAAGAAAGAAATCAGCAGTATTCGCAACAAATTAAGTCAGCAACACAACCAAGTTCCTCAAATAGAATCAGGTATTGGAAGTTTTGAAGAAGAAAGTGCAGCACTAGAACAGGATGGAGAAGAAGAAGGTAAGATTTGTACCTTGTTTAAATTAGTACTACTGTGGACTTCTTCAATCAGCTGCTCTAATCATGTGAATTAAACAGTGTCATAAATGAATGTTTCATTTTTAAATGGACAAATAGCCACTTAAGTACAATAAACGTTTTAAGAATATGAGAATGATCCTTTTAACTAAAACCTCCTTTCACAGTAGTAATACAAAAAGGAATCAAATGTCTGAGTGGAAAACGTGTTTATACTTTCAGAAATCCGCTTAAATGCCAAAATATGTATTAGGAATCATGTGGGCCTAAGTCAACCGTGTTGAAAATGCTGGCTCTTGTACAGTCATTTGTAGCTTTTCTATAATCTGCAGGCTCTTTGGGGAGGGTGGAGGGTAGGCTTTGTTTGTTTGTTTCCCTTCTGTTTTAATAAAGCTTACTATTGACGGGAGTCATCAAACTTCATGTTGTAGAACCAAGGCAGCCAAATCTAACCAGCCCTTCCCCTTGTGCCTCTCTTCCTCCTCGAAATACTGGTCTCAGAACTACATCAACTGTTGGCTAGTTCCCATTGATTTCAGTGAGAGCAACATAGTAGAAAGACCCAACTTTTTGTTACAGTTCAATATATTGTATTTGATTCTTTTGTTTTTAACTCAGTTACTGAGGTCTTTATTGCTCACTTTTAAATGAAGCAAACAAATCCAGTCTCAAAAAAAAAAAAAAAAAGTTATTGAGAGGTTTTGTTTTATAATCAGCTCTTCCCTAAAAAGCTAATCTGTTTTTCTCTAGGAGAGTTAGAGGCATGTTTGATTTGGCATAACACTATTGAATTGTGGGAGGAAAGAGCGGAAGGGAAAGTGGAAGCATGACAATAAATAAAACAGTCCTGTGCAGCTTGATGCTATCAAAATTTTTGAAAGGTGAAGTGAATAAAAAGACTGTCCTTAACTGCCATTCAAACAGCAACTTAGTGTTTGTTTCTTACTGCGACTAAGAGTGGTTTCCAAACATATAATGTGCTTGAGATTTGAATGACAACAGTAGAAAAATTGTAATTGGATCAGCATGTGACTTACCTCATTCTGAAGCTGTTAAAACATTCTTAAGTTGTTTAATGCTGTTTTATTTATTTATTTAAATCTCCTTCAAGTGATGATGCCTCTGAATGTAGTCATTTAACAATGTGCTTTGTCAGATAAAAAATACACTAACTTTTTATTACTTGTAGCTTAACATTTTTATTACTCAGCATTTAACTTTTGCAGCTGTTGTGCAAATAATAGACTAAAAGTCTATTAGACTATTAGTCTCTAAAAGACTGAACAGTGACTGTTTTCTTAAATTTACAATATGTTTAAAAAATATCATAATTATAAAGAGCATGATCTGGAGTTGATTGGCACTGCTGTTACAGTGAAGAGTAGTAGTCATTAGTTCAAGTTTCAGTTCTGAAATGGAAGATATTTAGAGGAAAGAGAACAAATGTCTAAAAAAGAGAGATGGGGAAAGTAGTCATGAGAATCCTGTGCCCAGGATCTTCACAGGAGCTGACTCCAGAAGAGCTGTGAATTAACCCCTGGCAATACTATTTTCAATTTCTGATCATGTTAAAAATGTGGTGGCAGAATAATGCAGTGAAATTTAGTTTTCAGTGTCTAAATTAAGTGTTTTTCTATGCTTCAGTCTTTTTGAGAATCTTCTCTAATTCATTGTGAGAAAAATAAAATTTGTTCGAAAAGAACAGTGACCTTGGATATTCTAAACTATAAGCTTTTTTAAATTCGTGCTACTGTAAATACCCTTATCTGACCCTAAATTTCATTCTAAATGTCTTCCCGAAATATTATTTACCGACTCTAATACTTGCATGCCTTCAAAGGATGTGAGCATAGTCACACTGTATTTCAGCACTGTATTTTTAATAGGAACTATGCTACCGTTCAATTAAACCGTAAATGATAGGGCAGAGTTCTTCTACACTGGGAAGTTATTGATTTCAAAGTAAAGATTGCTAAGCCGAAACCAAAACAATACATAGATAATACTTAATTCACTACAGATACAGGGTTTAAACCCTTGCTGTTTCACATCTTTTATCAGGTGACATAGAAAATTAACTAAACTTTTAAAATTGATTTGACAGCATAAATGTTCCATTGGTCTCATGCAGTTATTCATACAGAATAAGCATCTTATTATTAACTCACATCTTAAAAGATTCTTTTGGAAGCTATAAAGGTTAACATCTATAAATAAGCTACGAAGGTGTATAATTTTTTGTGTTGACGGGTAAGGTAGTCCTGTTACTTGTATTTAGGAATGCTGCAACAGTAGAATATATATCTTCTTTCCCATCACTTGGGATGAAAAATTGAAACTAGTTGTTTATGCTCACCCTTACATCTCCATTGTCTTCTCCCAGTGTGGAATTATTTAAATAATCTGGGAAAGGATAATGAGGGGGGAAAAAAAACAGGATGAAAGAAAATTGGTAGAGGGTGGTTTTTCTGACTTCTTCTATCAAGTCTGCATTGTCAAGTCTGTATTTGTCAATGAGTGGCTAATAAAGCTGCAAGGTTTAGGGGATGTTTTTTTGTTTGTTTGTTTTGCAAATGAAACTGCTAGTCACAAATGTAAACAGCTTTGCAGAAATTACAGAAAGGCAATTTTATATCACATTTTAACTTACTCTAGTAGATCAGGTTACAAATACCACTTTTTAAATGTCTATTTGATAAAATTTGTCTTAGGCAGTTAAGGTGAATATACAAAATTTATAAAATGTATTATATCAAGTATTTTACTTGAATGGCAGTGTAAGTGCATTTAACAGATAATCATCCACCACCCCAACTTGGTATTAAAAAAAAAAGAAGGAAGTTTTCTTAGTTTTTAGTTAATGAAACTAACATAATTGCATGAGAAGTAAAAAGTACTGATGCAGGTGTAAATTGTTAACACCAGCTATAAACACCTACTTTTCTATCCATGTTACATTCCCAGTATAAAAGTAGGAACTACTAACTAGGACAGACTGTTGCTAGACAAGAATTGTTTTAAAAATGTTATGCTTTGTTTCCAAACAACAGTTTATTTGGTGGGCTGCACATTTATAGTGAGTTTTATAATAGACTTTATAACTACAAGTTTTCAAAAATCACACTCTATTTATAATTTTTTCAGGAGATAAATCTCCCCCTAAACTTGAACCATCAGATGCATTACCTCTTCCTTCAAACTTGGAGACTAATTCAGAACCACCAACCCTCAAACCAGTAGAACTCAATCCAGAGCAGAGTAAGCTTTACAAAAGAGTAAAATTTGATAATGAATTATATAGCACTTCCATTCAGAAAGAAATAAATGGACACACTCCAGAACACTTACTTGACAGTAATCTCAATGAGTCGACTGTTTCTGCTGTAGCTGAGTCATCAACTGATGTAAACAGACGTACATCCATTCTCTTCTGCAAATCGAAAAGTATAAGCCCCCAAAAGTCTGCAAAGAACACTGAAACCCAGCCAACTTCTCCACAGCTAGGGACCAAAACCTTTTTGTCTGTAGTCCTTCCAAGGTTGGAGACACTTCTGCACCCAAGGAAAAGATCAAGGAGTGCATGTGGAGATTCTGAGGTTGATGATGAGTCCCCTGTAAAGCGCTTGGATACAGGTAAATGTTACAAAACTTATTTGAATGGATGCATCTCAAAAGTTAACATACCTGTAATTGTTAATCTTCAGATTTTAGCACTCGAACAGTTTTTCCTCAGAGTTCAGTACTCAGATGTAGTTACAGTTCAAAAAATTACTGAATCTTTTTTTTGTGTTGGCCCTTTACAATTGGACTTAGTGAACCAAGTTTTCCTTTTTCACAGTTTCACTTTAGCGATGGAATTTTCAAGTTTACATGTCTGGGTGGGTGATATTTTCATTTTTATTAACTTGTTTTCCTATTTCCTATTGTTGCATACAATGGGAAATACGAATCAGCTGTTTTTTGGAAATTCCCTGTTTAATTAAAAGGAAACTTCATATATTGTGCCAAAACTAGAATTTTTACAAGGAGCATGGAAGATGTACATTCCATGTGCAGCTTTATTTGATACCATGTTACTCTAAGCATATTTTCACATTGTGAAACTGATGACTATGTGTGAGGTGCTTTGCCTACCCATGTATTTTGTGGAAGCGTTAAAATTCCAAATAATGACCACATTTCCTGTGCTTCTCTTCTTAAGTCTGTGCACTTTAAATAGATAAATGAATGCAATTTGTATTAGCAAACTATAGTTCTGTTTGGAGAAGTTTGAATAAAACCCT
Source organism: Cygnus olor (assembly GCF_009769625.2). Lineage (NCBI taxonomy): Eukaryota > Metazoa > Chordata > Aves > Anseriformes > Anatidae > Cygnus > Cygnus olor. The sequence continues at coordinate 19,864,265 of NC_049169.1, read as the reverse complement.
GTATGAGGAGGAACAGCAGCATAAGGAAATTACTTGTGTATTTCCTTAATGGCTCTTGCTATGACTTCTAAATCACCTTCTGAAATAAGCACTCTATTTCATTGTTACACTGATAGCCTGTATGCAGGTATGAAAAGAGCATGTGATTTTTCTGTCTCTGAATGAAAGACGTAGAAATGTATTTCAAACATTTATTGTGAAGATGTGCTCTAAAAGCAGACCTAAAAGATCAACCTAATCAAAGAGATGTGCTTTTTGTTTGTTTGTTTGTTTTTAATGATCAAAAGAGAAGGGAAATTATTGCTAGAAAAATAAAATAAGAAAATAATAAGTTTTGGTGCAGAGATATTTTTGGTGTCTTTTTTTTTTTGGCTTGTTTGTTTTCCCCCATTGGAAAATCCCTGTTTGTTTTGCTTTCTGTGAAAGCTTGGAAGGAGCCCATACATCTAATCTGATACCTTAGTTCTGAAGCAGAAATCAGGTTAAGGTGGTGTGATGGTAGAAGTGTATTAATCTTATTTAATGACAAAAAAAGCTTTGGTTTCTAAATATTTTAACTTACTGGTCTTTAATCTGGACAGTAAAATCATGTGTCTTTATACAGATTGCATTTTATCACATGCATAATGAGTCACTTTATGCTAGATCATGCAGGCAATTAGTCCGAACTATGAAACTTTTATCTTAAACATTCTAAAATTAGTTTTTTAATATAGGAAGACCGACTTAATTCTTTAAATAAACAAATAAATCAGACTGGTTGAATACACTTAAAAAGTGTCATGTCGTTCATTTTCTCTGTGCAGTGCATGTATGTGGGGCAAATATGCTTTTGATTATATTAAAAGAATTATGAATAATTTCTTCTGATTTTAATAGACTTTCCATTTCAGAATTTCTAGGTATTTTGTTATTGTATAATATGTAGGTCAGTGATGGGAATAAAATCCAAAGGGTTAAAATATTTTTATTACTGTTACTATTTTTTAAATAGAATTCTATAACTTCTTCCTGAAAGCAATGGAATATGCATGGAATAAAATCTATGCAGAACTATTACTTAGGGAGGTGTTTATGTTTTTGTTTGCTTGTTCAAGAAGAGACTTTGTCTGTGAACTGAACTCTTCTGGCCAAATTACTTTCAACTGGAAGTGTTCTGGTTTTTCTTGAATAGTACACGTTTTCTTCAAAGCTTATATTGTTCATACAGATGTGCCAACTTAATAAATCTTACTCTTGTGATTCTTTGTCAATTTGCAACAAAAATTTTGCTTTTACATTGTAGATTTTCTTCCTTACGTTATTTTCAAACTTGTGTCTCCACAGTAATTTGAGCCATTTTGCAATTGGCAGCTATTTTGAGCTACAATTTAGCAGGAAACCAGCACAAACCTTAAACGCTTTCCAAGATATAAAATTAGTTGAATTATTTTAGTTTGGCCTATGCAAGCTGTTGTGGATTCATGCAGATGTCTGTGTTCTGATAATATTAAAAAAAAAAAAAAAGTTACTGTATACATAATTTCTGTTTGGATATTTTTTTCACTGAAGTGTAATTGAATACTGCTGGTAAAAATGCCTTTCTTAAGGAGAATTCGTCAGACATGACTCTTTCCCATCTGAGACATGCCATGGTAGATAAGGCATGCTTCAGGCTCCTTACATGTATTCTTGTGAGTTAGCAACTCTGTGATCGATCACTGTCACTTAGAGAGAATGATTATTGCATGATTTACTGGTATGAATGTTAAATATCCTCATTTCTAGTGGATATAAGAAAAATGTCATTAACAGGGACTTCACTTAATATACAAATATACTTTGAAACTTTGGTCTCTAGAAAGAAAAATTGGTCAAGAGCTGCACCCAGCCTGCTAGGTGCATGTCGTTACTGGTCAGGCACTGCTGTGGAGTTTGTCTGCTGTCACATCTCTTTCCCTCCTTACCATTTTTTTTATTTCCCCTCTCCCTTATTATTTAGAGATGCCGTGTTGTTTTGTCCCTTGCCTTATTCTGTCCTCAAGGTATCCCCCTTGATGTCACTCATGTATTTCTACATGAGGTTCAAAAGAAGACTCCAAACCTTCCCTAGTTAGGTGAAACCATACCTACTTTGTCTGACGTTTCAGTATTCTCACAGACTGCCTGCTATTGTTCTCTGTTGGAGTACAGTGGAGGCTGGTGTGCTCGCTAGTTAGTTGCAAGAAAGACAAATACAGGATCCGCTGGTCCACTGCTTTCTAAGTTTAGTGTCCCATATGTTGTTGGTTTTGTACACAAAGTAGTTATTGAAATACTAGCTTTTTTTTTTTTTTCCCAGAAATAACTGATTACTGCACAGTATGATTTATCCTTTAAAGAGGACCAAAAGCAGTCTTTAATATTCTGGCCTCCCTTTATATTTGAATCCTTGTTTAAAAAATGTGAAGCAATACTTTTCTACTGGGGCATTATCACATACATACATATATAGCACCTCTTTCTCCATGGTTGTTATGTGTAAACTGAAAACTAAATACTGGGGGAGATGTGTTTAGAAAATTTTTATATGTACTGGATACATCATCTCATTGGTTTGTATAGTATCTAGCAATTTCAGAAAGAAGAGAGGTTTTACTCTGGCAATTTTGGTTACATTGGAGATCGCTGTATGATTCTTGAAGTTCTGGTGTGTCAAAAGTTAACTGCTACAAGTTCAGTGACCCTCCTAAAGTATCTATCACATACTTTGAGCGCTTTTTGTTATAAACCTTAGACCTTTTCATCAGGTCAGGTTAATGTCAGAAAATTAATTGGTGCAGTTATTACATCTGAGGAAAACAAAGCTGATCAATATATGAGAGATTTTATGAAGCAGTTAATAGTTTGCTTTTATCAATATCAACCAAATGAAATCCTGGGAAAAGTGACTGTTTTAAGATGCCTTTTGATTATTATAAAACTATAAATTAGGCTCGATTAAATTTTTAAAGATGTTCTTGGTTTTATCAGTCATTTTTCATAAATGTAGAAATTTACACTTACAGTGTTTGTGCTCTATATTTTAAGCAGAAGCTATGTATTTAAAATTTGCCATCCTAAAGCAAACACTTTAACTTACCACAGATTTAGAATTGCAAACAATGACTATTACAGTACAGTTTTCTGTTATTTCTTGGCTAGGCAGCAGTAATAGTTTGGTGTAACTCTAGTTACTCAGTATTCTTCACACTTCCAGCTACACAGATTTCCTTAGGGCACTGAAACAGATGTAAGCATGCATTTAAAACATGGATCACTGAATTTGAGTAACACAGCAAAAAGCACAGATTTGGGGGGTGAGGGGAGATTATCGTTTTGTAATAACTACTTTTGCTTGTAGTTGTCAGTATACAACAAACATAATTATACCTTTATAAATCTATTAATAAGCGTTGGCCTGACTTTTGTTTCTGCCTGGCCACTACAAAATATTTTTTGGCACTTAAGAATTGTTTTCAAGTAACCAGTACGTGGATTCCACTTCTATGTGATACGTTTCAGATTGTAGTAATGAACACTATTAGTCGATTTTATTTGGTGTTATAAGGACAGAGATTGTATTTGGGGTAAAATGGAACACATGTTGTTTCTTGGATTCCTCAAAGTGATTTCTGTTAAATCTTCTAATCTGGAGCACAAATGAACCCTGAATTTTAACCAGGCTGACGTGTGCAAAATTCAATCACCATTCCCTAAATGAAAGAGATGGTAGTAAGAAATACATATCTAAGAACATAACTTATGTCCTCTCTCTAAAGAACATTCTAAGCTAGAGTTAGCTGAGTGAAAAAACTGAATTCAGAAAACAACTATTAAAGTCTGGTTATCATAGATAAGAATGGCAGTGTCTGTTATATATTCATGAGTAAAATGCAGTAATTTGACTAAAACTATGGACATATGCAGAGTCTGGATATGTTGAATTACATCTACTCTTTTTCTTTTTCTTTAGATGCATACTGATTGCTTCCTGTAAAATATGACATGAAATTTAGATATTTAAGCACTTAGTGGTGTCCAAAAACTGCAGCTGCTTTTCTCCAGGAAGTTTCAAAGCATGAAATATTTTAAGGTGTAAATGCAAACAAAGCATTGGAGATTGTGAAGGCTTGAAAGGAATTGTCCTCTGTCTTGTTAAATTTCTCAGTGTACAGATATGGGGACCACAGGAGCTCGACTGCTAAGTTGTCAGGATAGAACCAGACTGCACAGCAGCACATAAGTACCAAGGAGGCTGAGAAAGCTAAGTTTGACTAGAATATTGACAACAGTTTTGTGGTGAAGGGGGAAATGTTACTGTATTTTTGTTTGCTTTTGACAAATTGCCTTTTTATTTTTTAAAATGGGGTGGTAGGCCACCGTAAAACTGTGACAAATTGCCTAGAACAGCAGGCAGACTAAGGAGAGAACGGGGGGATGTGGGAAGAGTGCTCGTGTTGTCTTTCTTTGTATTTGGCCCACTAAAGCTTCAGACAATAATTCTGGCAGCCCTACTAAATTTTTTTTTTAGTTGGATTTCTTGAAAATTTTTGAGAAATAGGGTAGGATTTTGTGATACATGTGGAATAAAATAAGTGCATAAGTAAGGAGGACAGGAATGTAAACTATTTTAAACCAGTCAACAGTTACATCAACATTTAAGCATAAATACTCCTTTTGGTACTTTAGATGCAATCAACGATATTAACTTCCTCACCATTAAAAATCCTTTTGCTTACTGCTTCTTTAGAGCAGCATAGTCAAGAGCAGTGGGGCTTGATGAACAGCTGGATAAATGGTCTGTTTCTCTGGAGTCTGTGCATGCATAAGCTAAAGTATGCAATTCTAGAAACTTTTCTTGGGTCTTTAACCTGTTAATCTCTTCAAAGCACTATCTTTTGGGTTACATAGAAGACAATTATTAGCATCCAACTTAGAGTTTCTGTGTTTTCTAAGATCAGTATAGCTGAATCTTCTGTTATAATAATAATAAAAATATTTCTAGATGCCCTTCTGTTTTTCTTGATGCTGTAGGAATTGTGGAGACTTTCAGTATATTTTGGTGTTTCATTTTTTTGGACTGCTTAGCTCATTCTTGGCCCAGGTTTGGCTTTCTAAAAAATAAAATGTCATAGTCCCCTCTGTGCTTCATCTGCGGCATTTAACACTAACTCATTTTTCTGTGTGATGCAGATGGTGGGATGAGAACTGTGGGGTTTATTGAAGGTATTAAAAAAAGTTTGGAGATCTATATTATGCTTGTGAATTAAGAACACACTTCCTGTGGCGGTGGGGCTCTGTGTAGAAAACCTACCTTAAAATTCAGGCTTTGATATTATGGAGTCCCTTGTACAGGGAATGTACGGTACCAGAGTTCATCAAATCACCATTATATGGATCACCATTATTTTTGACCTCTTTAGAACATAATTTGCCTGCAGGTCTGATTTAAGAGATGGATGATCATAAAAATGAATATGACTCCAGTGGTAACTCAGGCAATGAACATGGAAGTAAAAAATACAGGTTATCTTGCTCTAATATGAGTGGAGAGAGGGGGAGACAGTCCCCACAAGATGAAACACACTCTCTTAAAGAGTGGTTTGTTTGTTTTTTCCCTGGGTGAGAAAAGATTATATGGTTACAAACATAAAGAGATGTTCTGCATAAAGAAGAGTTATGGAACATGGTGTTGTGTACCCTCTCACTGTGTCATACACGCTCTCTCAATCTGTCCATACTGAGATGTAATTCTTATGTCTGGATCACTCCTTACATCAGTTGGTTACACATTACTTTTCATTCTTCTCCTGTCCAATGGTTCTTACTCACCTGAAGTAGAAAGCGCAGCATACTAAATTGTAAACCCATAAATGATAAATTGATAATCCTCCATTTGTTGTATTTTTCTATCTTTTTCTGCTCTGATAGAGCAAAATTCAGGAATGTCTTAGTGTTTTGTCAGCCTTCAATCATTCCCTTTATTGCAAAGTCTTTCTCTGCCTGTATTCTGTCTGATTCTAAAGATCCCCCATAATGACTTGGAGGAGGGAGGGGATCCTACCACTGTAGAGTGCTGGACTTATATCCTCTGCAAAAATAGAGGTTCAAAATGTTTTTACAAAGTCAGAAGGAAGATGAATGATAAAAGTTTTTGCTGAGGCAATACTGTAAACAAGATTGAAAATTGGAAGTAAAAGGAAATTATATCCTGAAGGCTCCTTTCTGTGAAGGAAATTTTGTTTAGAAAATCATCTGTGGCAGTTACACAATACACTGTCAAAGAAGAACCTCCTCTCTGAGCCGATTTATCGAAAATGCCTGGGAAGAGTTTCACTTTGCCCTTTCAAGTCAGACCTCAGGCAAGATTTCCTTTTTGACTGGAAATGCCAGATAAGAAGTAGGGATCCTTTCAGCCAAGTAGGATCGAAATAGTTATTGCAAGAAATGATACAGCAGAGAAGATACTTGAATTGTGATGTTGTGTGTTATTGTATGTGTATGCTTATGCATGCTTTTCAGATAGAAATGCCTACACAATCTTTTCCACAGATACAGTGATTGGGAACTGGCACTTTGATGCTCCGTGCTACAGGAAAATACAGCGTTGGTCTCTTAAAACTAAAATTTCTTATTTTTCCTCTAATGCTCATAATCCTCCACATAATCATAGTGTTGATGAAATGACACTGGTATCTTCAAAGTAGCAGCAATTATCTCCAGTAGATTTAGGAAAAGACAATTAAGTTAATCCTGTAAATCTGGGGATATATGCAGAAGACACTTAACTATTTACTCTTCTTGGTTTATTAGTTCACTGTCTTCCTACATGAAACTACTCTTCAGTTTGTTCTTTGAAGTTCTTGTAGCTAGATCACAAGATCACAATAGGAGCTGTTGTAATAGATTCCACTAAAGGTTCAGGGAAAAAATAGTAAAAACAGTGATATGTCAGAGAGGACACTGTATCACAAAGACTTGCTTGTTTTGTGTTTATTGTTTTTTCCAGTAATTGCTCAAGATTATAAAACATCTACAGTCTTTATCAGTGTTAGGTTGACCTATGTGTCAGTCACCATAAGGAGATGGTTAGGTTATAATTCCCATCTTGTCTTGCAGAACTTGATCAATGTGGCAGTATTAAGTAGCTGTGTAACATTACACATTTTTATGTAACTGCTTTTCAGCTGTTTGTTTGACAAGGACACCCCCTAAGATGGTAAAACTCACACGTTTGTTGAAGAAGGCAGGCAGCATTATGTGCTTTAAATGTGAACGCTGATGGAAGACTCGTTGAACGCCAGACGTTGACAGAAAAATATGATAAACTTCTGTGAGATTAAAGTAGACTACTTGGACAATAACATTCTGCAAGGAGAATGCAGTCAGTTGTGGGGGTTTGACTTGCTGCACACCTACTCCCTTACTCCCACTCCTTAAAAGAATAGGAGGAGAAAATAAGATGAGGGAAAAAAAAAAAACAAAACACAACTTGGTGGTTGAGATAAATGCAGTTTAATAAAAGGAAAGCAAAGGCCATATGCAGAAGCAGAAAAATAATAATAATAAATTATTTTCTACTTCCCATCAGCAGGTGATGCCCAGATGCTTCTTGGGAAGCAGGGCCTCAGTATGCATAGCAGTTGTTTCAGAAGACAAACTCATTCGTAATAAATGTTCCCCCCTCCTCTTTCTTTCTCCTAGCTTTTATTGCTGTGTGGCATCATATGGTATGGAATATCCCTTTAGGGGGATAGTTGGGGTCAGAGTGTCCCAGCAGTGTTCCCTCCCCACCTCTTGCCCTCCCTGAGCCTGCTGCCCTTGAGAGCCAGCCTTGATGCTGTGCCAGCACTGCTCAGCAATAGCCAAACACTGGTGCTTTTTCAACACCCTTGTAGCCACAAGCACAAAGCACAACACTATGCAGGCTACTGCTGGGAAGTGTAAATATACCCTGGCCATTTTTACTATACATAAAATACGATTTCAATTCCAGTCACGTATAATGTATATGCAGTCTTGTAATTGCAAGAACATGGAACAAGAGAGCAACAAAAGTGTTGGTGGTGACCAATGTACTTCCTGCAAAAATTTGAGTGTACATGCTTACCAGAGAAACAAGAAGATACTGGGAAGAAAGAGAATATTGTTCTTGAATCTTGTTCTTTGCTTTTCCATTGATTTTTCTGGGTAGTATTGGTAAGGCTTTGCAAATAAAAATGGTATCAAGTGGCACATATGGTTGAGAATTCCTTAGATAGTCCTGGAGATAGGCATTATGTTGTTTCCTTTTTTTTTTTCCAATTCTTTTTTTTAGGGCATTTTTTAATGGATAACTCTCTTCTGAGTTTCCCATTGAAGTAGCCAGACGTAGTTCCTTCAGTGTCCATAGAGGAAACTGTAGTTTCTGCTCACTGTTCTGGAATGAAGCAGAAATTAAGAACCAATTTTTCTAAACAGTTATAAAAGGCAAATGCATGGTAAATGGCATGCTTTTTTTTTTCTTAATAGACTAGGATTGTTGGACATGCTTATGTAAGAGAGCTCTGTTTCTTTTCCTTTTGATAACATGCCTAGCGATTGTGTTCCCCCAGTTAAAGGAAAACATTTACTTTCAAAGAAGGAAGAAAAAAATTGTGTTGGTAAAAGCTGTGTATAAAATCCTTAAGATAATAATGTAATAGTCTGCCTTGGTAGGTGCTTCTGGGCAGTTCCGAAGGACTGCTGAGCACTAGGTTTCTGATGTAAGATCAATTGACAGCCAATGTTCGTGCTCTTTCGTGATACAAGTTGAGAACAAAAAGGTATTTTTTTTTTTCAAGTTTTTAACAATGCCCATTCAGTTCTCCTTTTTTGTGATTTATCTCAGAATTTGCTAGATGTGAACATAGGCTAGATGTGAACATAGAAAACTGATCTTAAGTCCTCATAAGTAGTCTTGGCCAAGATAATTAGAAGTAAATGTTCCCAAATATTAATGATTTTCTATGGTCATTGTATTTCTTGTATCCTGAATGACATATCATAGATCTACGTGTCATTCAGGCTCTCGAGCCTTGTATTTTACAACCATCTGTGTGTGTTTTACACATCATAAATTGTATCAACTAGAGCTGATTAAATAATCAAAATTTTTGGTGAATTTTAAATTCCTTTGGCTTGTACTTAGGCTTTTTGTGGCTTTTAGTGATACTACTACTGCTGTCATCAGTCTTTTCTATACCACCAGAACAGCTGATGCTCTCTAGAAGTTTTAAAACAATTTTTGTATGTTTCTGCTTATATGCTCTGTTTTTCTTTTTTTTTCTTCTTCTTTTCTGGAATGTTTTCAAACTCTTCTGTTAGTGTTGCCTCTCAATTGTATATTTTAAAATGTCTTGAACAATCGTCCTACAATACAGTGATTCCATTGTTGCAGTGAAAAGAGCAACAGATAATCCCTGTCTTCTGAAAGTTGCAGTTATTAAATATTGATCGTTTTTTCCTTCTATTGTGCAGTTCGCATTCAGCTGTTTTAGCAGACAGAGAGACTTCTTACTCCCAGTTTTCAAAGCAAATTAGTAGATACAGGATGAATTCTTAAGCATTCTTTTGAAACATATCAAACTGACTCTTCTGTGAGCCCCTAAGCAGCATTCATTACATGTTACCTAAACCAACAAAAGTGGAATTTTCTGTTTAGGGTCTTGAAAGCTGCTGTTATTCAGTATGTAGGTGCCATTTCAAGGGCTCACACTGAGCTTTCTTTGCTATCTTAGAACAATTGTCAAACCAAATTTTAAACAACTTCAGTTTTTAAAACTTAATTTCCAAGGGGACTCTTCACCCCAAAATTTGTCATCTTCATGTTAAGAATAACTGGCTCCTATTTTGTCTGCGTACTGTTAGGACTGAGTTAAGGAATGTAAACTCTGACATGCTCAAATATTTGTCTGTATATTCTGAAAAGAAGAATTGTTTCTAATACTCTCACTATGCTCCAGAGTTTCCTGTTGGAAAAAGGCATTTATAGATATACTGTAAAGTTCAGTTTTTAAAAACTTTGTGGATGCCCTCCTCTTGCTATAATACGCACATTTTCAAGATTTATGTGTTTAAGAATACAATAGCTTCTGATTGTTTATTAACTTAAAGTATTCCTTTATCCTCTCTGTGCATACCTACATACATAAATCCCCTTAAGATAGGGCCATTCCCTTTTTAGTTCTTATTGGAAGGATTTTTAGATGCATTTCAAAACCATGTTCTTGATGCATATCATGCACTTGGAGATTGTATTCTGTGCTTTCAGTGACTTACATATATTTTCTTTTTCAACAAAGAGGACTGAATCAAAGTGAAACCTTTAATATAGTTTTCCCCTTTTGAAACTTAAGCTGAGAATCAGTATTAGAATATGTGGAGCACTTGTGTCATTCTCACTGTCTCTGACACTGATGTAGGGATGGCTTATTTATTTAAAAGCTCTGTTTCCTTTCAGAGAGACTTAATGGCTTTTTCACTGTCTTCCAGGTTCTCATATTAACTAATATCATGCTGGGTATTTATCTCTTTGGATCCTAATTATTTTCTGTTATCCTCAACATGGAATGGAATCCAATTAAGTGATCATTTTGGAACGCAGAAAGACAATTACATTTGAAGTAATTATTTTGGATCATGTTGGAGACACCAGCCATCCTTAAAACAAAAACAAAAAAAAAAGAACACTGTTGGAGGAAGTCTTTGACATATATGAAACTATGCTCTTCATTCAATATATTGCCCCATTTCCGTAAGTTATAAAGTTGTACATGTTGTAGTATATGTGACTCAAATTGGTCGCAGATTTTTACCAGTCCCAGCGTTCTTATTCCCCGTTCGTGCTCTGTGAGAGCGGATTAGTTCAGAACACTCCATCTTCATCTTCTTCCCTGCCCAAACACACAGTCTGATCTTCCTTGGAGAACTAAAGCATACAACGGAATGCTCTATTTTGTGCATTTATGTAATTTTAATAAAATACAATTTTTTCTTTATATATATATATATATACACATAAAGAGATATATATATTTACTGAAGACTAATGTTACGCATGCTGGGTAAGTGCACAAGTCAGGACTTGATTAGTCCTTGCTTGGTAAAAATCAACCAAAATAGTGTTATATAAGTGCTGGTGACTGTGCAAGGCATTTTTTGAATGTTGTGACTTTGTTGGGGTAGTTGAAATTATTTAACTGTTTTTTTTTCATTTCTCAGCTCTTCAGCTGTGGTTTTAATATAGCACATCATCTTATATTTTGATATGCTTGTCTTTGCAGCAGGCTATGCATAATACATTTTTAATTGCTTTAGAATAATTTTATACAAGTTCTGCTTCTTTATTTTTGTTTCAGCAGAACTACAAAATCAGATTGCAGTCTAAAATGCACAGATCTGTATTATGTGGTAGTGTTTTGTACATTCATGGAGTATGCTGCTCCTTGGACTATCCTGGGTTTTGTTCGTCTTTCATTTTTCCAAACTTATGCTGCCTTTCTGGAGTTATCTTTTCCTGCTTCTGTTAATGTGGTATGGACAAGAAGATTCTAACTTGCTTGATGTAGACAGCCCAAGTTTTGACTACACTCTTAAGGACAAACTGCTTCTGTTATGAAGCTGAAACTTTTCATGATAAACATAATTTTCAGGGCAGAGAAAAACCTTTGAACAACTATTAAGCTGATCTTTGACTTTTTCTTTTCTTTTTAAACTGCATTTAAAATTGATAGCAAACTTCATTGTTTGTGATTTTTTTTTCTTTTTTAGAAAAAAATGAGTTCTGCCTTTGAGTGCTTTTTTGAAGAAACGTAAAAGTAGAGGAGAAACTAAAACGACATCCAGTAATGATAGGTCGTAGTTTGATTTGGGGGGTTTTTGTTTGTTTGTTTTTAATCTCAAGTTTTAGTGAAGGGTGTGTGTGTAAGAAGTTTAGTACCTGACCTAATGAAGTTCTAGTCCGTGTTAGCTCATTTAATCTAACATAGTCATGAGTTCTTGGAAAATTTGAGTGAGTGGCTCATACCGGTTTGTTGCAAACTTACCCAGGCTACTAATATGCAAAAGCGGGATGAGTTACTTCTGTCGTGGATTTTCTTTATTTGACCTTCTTAGTACTATCTTTTGAGCCGAAAAAATTTAAATTTCTCAAAAGAATTAGGAATCTTCTCTAATCTCACTTCCTCCAGTAGCTAGAGGAGATTGGGTATTTCTTGGTTCTTGAGAGAAGGAGTTTTATAATGGTCTCAAAAACACATTTACAGTTACAGCATTTAAATGTAGTATATTTGTTTATATTTTGCACATCAGTGATACCATAAAGCACATAAATTTAATTGCCTGATTCTCCTGTCAAGTTGAGGTCACTTGGGAACCACTGCCATTGTGTGACCAGATATGTGTGTTTCACTTAAACTAAGCGTTGAGGTCTTCCTTTCTTAAAATACTACATATTTCTTACAATTTCTGCATATTCCTTACAATTTCTGAAGAATAGACTGTGTAATCTGAGTCTCCTGGACTATGTAAGCTGATATCATTAAGGGCTTGATATTCAGCAAAAATGTTCCTGATGATAGTCTCATTTTCTTCATTTTTCATACTTCCACAAACGAGAAAGAAATATGCTGCGGGGAGGAGAGGTGGAATTACTGTAGTCTTCAAAACCTATGTTAGTTAAGTAAATGAGTCATTAAATTTATAGTCTGTTTAAACTGGACTGCCAGTGCAGAGAGCCGTCCCCATTGTTATAGTTGTATGTTCCTGTTCCTTTCCTTGTTTCTCAACATCAGCAGTCGTGCAGTTACTTGGTTGCTTTTCCCAGTGCGTGGCTGAAAACTAGTTCAACGCGTGGTCTCACATTTCTCCGTACTGACGGGGTGAAGATGAGAAGAAACTATTGCAAGGGACTGAGAGCACTAAACCATCCCTTTCAGTGGCAGCATAATCATAAACTTACTGAAGCAATCAAAATGGGAAGCCAGCCCCTGATCTTTTTTGTCCTGGGTATATGTACACATACAGCACAGGTGTACACAGACACATAGCCAAGTTGTATCTGGGGTACACATGATTGAACACTTCATACATCTTCTTATGAGATTAAACATGCATTTCCTTTCACTTTCTCAGTCCATTGGGAACCTGAACCCTGCTCTGGTTCTGGTAGCAATATTTACTCGATCTGTCTGTAGACTTAAAATGAAATCTGTGATGTAACTTGTTTCTGTGGTTGATGTATATTAACTAGGTGCCTGCTTGTGGCAGGGTGAAAACAAAACAGTTTTTACAATCCACTTGAAAAATAGGCCTCACGTATTAGAAAAGTTACTTGTAGAGACCCAAGATCACCTTTTTATCTTTATAGAAAAGTTGTTTAGTTTTTCATTTTATGTGCTATATAAAGTGTACCATGATAGTTTTACAGGGGAATTTAAGCTTTCTCATAAAGCCTGCTCTGTTTCAACAGGTCATTCAGCGTAGTCTAGGACAGAGCTCCTACTTAATCCCCAGCTATCTGTACTGATTTGCTTCAAATGAGAACAAAATTAATATTTTTTAATATTAAAAAAGCACCTAGTTTGCTGCCTGAACACTCAAGACAATACAAACATTTTTTTTTTTCCTGTATAGGAAATTAAGGGCAAATATGGGACTTAAGAAGCACTCTTAAATCTTCAGTGTAAAGTAAATGCTAATGAAAGGGAATGGTCATATGTGAATCTTTCAGATTACTGAATAAATTCTTCTCTTTCTCTTAAAAAAAAAAAAAAAAAAAGTAAAACTTAATTGAAAGGGAACGTCTTCGGGGGGGGGGGGGGTGTCACTGAATGGAAACACTTTGAAATATGCCTGGATCATACAAAGTAACTTGCTAAGCTAAAGTTCATAGTTGTCATCCTTCTTTGTATAGGGCTTTGTAACAGACAAGCTGAAACAGTTAGAACTTAAAAAGGGGAGTTCTGACATAATTTGCTTTTATTTCAATGTCCTATGTAGAGATGTGAAGATATGTAAGCTTAAATAACCATGTCTGAATGAACAAAGATTATGATGACTTTTAAGACTGATAATAGGATGGCTATGATGGATAGTTCTTTCTTGCATTATGAGAAGCATGTAGGTCATACACACAGAATTAAAAACTTTAATTTGTTGTAAGGAAATAAGTGTGCTCAGAATGGAGTTCAGGTTAAAATTTTGTTCTCTTTGTGGTCTACAGCTTGTGGTAGCTTATTGGAAGCTAGTTCCATTGTTTTAAGTCAGTTCATTTTTGATGATATCCTGGAGTCTGTGTTGGATACTTTCTTTTAAAACAAAACAAAACAAAAAAATAAATTTTCAGAAAACAGAAAGAAGTTCTATTTTTTTTTGCCTTTGGGAAATTTCTTCAGAATGCTAGCTTAAACCACTTCATTGGTCTGTTTTAATCAAATTTACGACGGGTAAATTTACATTGGCTTTACAATGGGTTTCAAAAACTCACTCCATGAATTTTCCAGCATGTTCTGCGTATAAGAACTATGTTTTTTGAGAATTAGCAGACCAGGGCAGGATTGATGACAGCCCGCCAAATTAGTAGCTTGTAATATAAAAGCTTTCTGTTAGGTTTTCATTACAGTTGTGAAGTAAAAATACAGTATCCTCAGATATATCTGAACTAGTATCAGGAGAAAGATTGTTTTAGGAAAAAAAAAAAATCATATGCATATTACTGATTTTTTGATCCCAGAAAATTGACGTGATGTTAATTTGAAATTACTAAATTTCTTTTAGGAAGAGCTAGCTAACTTCATAAGAAAATCCCTACCAGTTTTTACTTTTAGTAATTGAAAAGGATTTTCAGTAGTTCTGCATTGATGTTTGTGTAACCCTGTTTTAAAATGAGTTTTCTGTTGACTTGGTAAATCTCTCTCTGGTTTGTAACATTTTTTTTCCTTGGTTTTTCTACCCAGCTTCTGCAGCCTGACTGTCTTAATGTATTACGTGTTGGAAACATTACATACAGAGAGTAATTTGATATTCTGTTTGGCGTTTCCCATATTGAAATCTTCACCTTTTTTTGTGTTACCTTAATTTCCATCCTAACTTTAAAAACTGGACTACAGGATCCTACTATTTATAATACTATGTTTTGAAAATGAAATATTTTGTTAATGTCCGTGTTCTTTCTTTTTCGTCCTATCAAAATACTTAAGAGGTACAGAACAATAATTATACAATGCATGTGTATATAAAATTGTTAATGAAATGGTATGTTTGTTTCCAGTTTGATGCAGTTTATTTCTGTGTTATGCTGTAGGTCTCTCAAATGGTTTTGGAGATGGAAGTAAAGAGAGAGCATTAGACGATACTCCGGGGAGAAAAGTTGAACCTCGTCGTCGCTGTGCATCAGAATCTAGTATTTCATCTAGTAACAGTCTTTTGTGTAACACCAGGTAAAACTGTGAATCTCAAATACAAATTTGAGGTAGAATATGTCAGTTTTCTGTGCTGCTTGTGACCCACATTGCAGGATTGAATACATTTTAGAAAAAAAAGAGTACATTTCAATTTTCTCAGTGGTGTGTTAAACGTGAAACACCTATTAGGATTGCTAGTATTCCTTTGTTGTATTCAGGTTATTGCAGATCCAGGCATGCTTTATACTTGACTGCACTTGTCTTACTCTCCTGCTCTGTATAAATATAGATGGGCAGATACATATACATGTTTATGTGTGTAGAATTTAGTTTTAATTGTCTTCACAGTCCTGAACACTAAAAGTGCCTGTGTTTAATCAGTGGGGATGGGGACAGGGAGCAATCTCCAAAGCTGAGTCTTCTCCATAGGGAAGGTGAATTCAGCAGCTGTGAAACTGTGGGTTGTCAGCGTGTGATTCAGATCACTGGGTAGTTTCTGCAATGACAGTACCCGTATACCAACTGGTGACTGTCTCTGTAAAGTCCGTTGTTAAAGATAGGACTGTCAGAATGGTCACCTCTGTCACCACTGATACGTACTTCTCCATCACCAATGGTGCACTATTTTCCAAAAGCATACTCATGTAACTATCTCCAGTCCTGGGCTATGAGAGTTGAGGAAGCAACATGGCAGTGGAGTTGAATGGGTTTGTTTGGATCCATGGAATGACAGTTGCTGGTATGTGTTCTCTTGGCCTAGAAATATGGTTGGCAATGGTACACGACTTTCAGTTGTTGATGTGATGAGAGATGTGAAGAAGTTTGAAAATAAGTAATAGAAGAACAGAGCTTGTTAGAGTAGGATAGGGCATACAGGAGTATAGGATAAATCTGTGGGTTTGTATGGGGAGGGAGGTTTTGTGTTGTTTTTTAAAGAAGAGACTAGTTCATTTGTTCATGATTGGTATTAAATTGCTTAAAGGAGTGATGTTAATGCATTCATGTCAAAAAGGCTTTCAGGAGCAAAGAGAATACTGGGTCTCTTGTGAAAGTGATATATTGAGGATACGACTTAGAATAACTACTGTTCACATTCTTTGATCTCTTGAAGAGAACTCAGGTGTACAATAAGACTCTTGAGAACAACTTTCTCACTTTCTGTATAGACATTACTATCATAAGTGAAAGATTCGAACTTGTAATGAAAAGTGAAAGAGAAAATAATTGCATTTTCTATTTAGTGGGACTATTGGAGCAGAGGGAACATGTTTTTATGTGTCCAGTATTCATTTTTTAACACTGGAGACGATGCAGCTGCTCATATGCTGAATGTGTATAACCAGCACTAAAGTTGAAGTGCAATTGCATACTGCTTGTCTTTTGCTGATAACAAACCAATTAAGTGCATGAAATTTTGTAGTTTTTGTGGTGGTTAACTTTTTTTTTGTTATATGGAATTCATTGGAGTTTGTGGCTCTGATTTTTACCATGTATGATTTTAAATTCTTGTTCAGAGTCTTCATTTGTAGGGAACAATGTTAATTTATCAAGGGATGGTCTTTAATATTTGTACTTTTGCAGTTTCAGCCTACCAAAGTGTGGTAAAGGTAAACCAGCGCTTATACGAAGACACACATTGGAAGATCGAAGTGAATTGATATCATGCATTGAAAATGGAAACTATGCCAAAGCAGCAAGAATTGCAGCTGGTAACTGCTATTTATAAATAATTGTTTTCTTAATAATACTATGCAACTATATTTTGTCCATTAGTTTAACAAATGCTAACATTCTTATTTTCTCTGCTGAAAGAGTTCTGAAAGTGGTGTTGATAGCATGGTAGAAAATGCTAGATTCTGCTTTCAACTTTTTTAAAACTTTAAAGAAAAAGAATAGCATCTAATGTTGTTTTGATCAATAAGTGGTATTTAAAGTGAGTTAGCCTACTCAAGTAGTACAAGTAGAACTTGTACTTCAATACTATTTGTGGTTCTGTTAGCATTTTTCTTTGGGCTTTTTGTTTTAGGGTTTATTCCTTATATACTCATCTGCAAAAATGTGTTGACAAATGGGTAAGACATGGTCCATTTTGATTCAGGAAAAAAAAAAAGGAATAAAGCAAGAATTTCTAAGAATTCAGTATAACAGGTTACCATATTTCAGGGAATTAATTATGTTTTGGTGATATGTCTTTCTTTTGTTTTAATATTTTTTAATTGTATTGCAAAATTTAAGTATGTTGTCTCGTCTGTAAGTAGATCTGTTTGTAGAATACAGTGTTCCCATGCTGCAGTTAGGGGTCAAACTTGCCATGTCTAGCAGGCCTGTCGTTAGTCCCTTACCTTACAGCTCCTCTCCCCTTATCCAGGATTCTTTCATGTCTTTCCAGTGCTTTTTATCTGACTCTGTTTGCCTTACTCTGTTCTTTCCTCCTTGTAAGATGTTTTGTTTTCTTTCTTGCAGCTAATCTATTTTCAGCTATTGCTTCATTACTCTAAGGTTTAGGATCTTTATTTGTATGGTAACCTACTATACAAGAAAGCCTTTTCCATTTACTTTCCTTATTCTGTCCTGGCTAGTCTTACATTTAACACTATCCACTTAGAATTCCTGTACTTGCTTTTTCAAACTCTCCTTGATCCATCTTAATTCTGTCTCTGTTCTCAGATACATTCTAAAGCTGCCTCAAAGGAGAAGTGGTATTATTTTATATACTGTTATATATTGTATATACTTTTAATTCTTTTGGCTGCATTCTATACTGGCAGATATAGAAGAAACAGGCAGGACTGAAGTGAAATGTGTTGCTTACGTTCTGTGCGTAACTGGAACTTTGTCATGATTTACTTTCATTAGTAAACTCCTGGATTTTAAAAAGAAACTAAAACAAAATTTTGCCCATTCTTAGCAAAATGTCACAAGCAACTCTGCTTGACAGAGTATACGTACTTTAGAAATGGACACAGTGTTTACAGTCATGCTGTCCAAGTAATACTTTATTTTTATTTACAAGATGCTAACTCAAAACCTCTGGTATATTATGTTGTAATACCGCGGTTGTGATGGGATGCAGTTCTGCACTGACTGATATAATCATTGTCATACATGCACACTGAAATATGGTAGTTTAAACAAACAATTTTACAGGACTGCTGTTGAGCTTGCAAAGCTAAGTGGAAAGCATGCTGTCCACTTAGTGTACTGAATAAGTTAAGGATATTATGGAAAAATATGCTCTACATTGAAACCTGAAGACTACGTTGAAGTATAAATACATGCAAGAGGATAAATTAAGGTTTCAAAACCAGCTTACAATTCTATCTAACTTTTGGGGCTTGGACTTGCAGGCTTAATTAGGTTTTCCTGTTTTTCAAAGAGAATCATCTGTTTGTAATAGGTTGTTGTCCTTGGTATGCAGGAGCACTGGAAGATGAATAGAGACATGTTATGAGTGGTTTTCATAAATAGTTGCTGTATACAGAGATGCGCTAAGATTTGTGGGTCTTGACTTCCTTTACAGGGTTCGGAACTTGCTGGGCGAAAGTGGCAGTGTATTCTTCTGCCTGTCTCCTCCTGAACCTTGCCCAGTCCTTTTGCTCAGCTGTTCCTTATCCAAGATTCTTGTCTACCTCTCCTGTTCCTAGTCTGTCCCTCTCATTCTTTTTGTCTCAACTTTTAAATTCTTTGTCCCCCATCTTTGCCAGTTACTTTTTCCACCTAATTGTCAGACTTCTTTCTTTCCTCAGTAAAGCTTAGTGGCAGTATCTTTTCCAGCAGTGTCTAAATGCTGTTTTTGACTTCAGTAATTTTGGACTGGTAAGCAGGAATGGGGAATGGAGAGGGGGGCAGGTTGTAGGGAAGGTCTCACACTGTTTGACTCAAATAGCTTTCTTCTGTGCACAGTCTTCATTTCAACAGGTAAGTCATTGATGGCGGAAAGTACACTTTGTCCAGCCAAAAGTTAAACAACAGAAGGAAAGCTTCAGTATAAATTCTTGTGCTAAAGAATGATCCATCTGTGCTGGAGAGATCATAGCTCATTTTTAGGTCTTGGTATTTTTGAAGCTTAAATACATTCAGTATCTGTGGCTTCATCTGCAGATTTAGATGTTAAAGTCAAAGTTGCCTCTAAGTAATTTGAGAGCAAAACAAAAAAGAAAAAAAAAACACTGTGCACTCTTACTACTCTGGTCATGTTTCAGTTTTTTTTTTTTTTTTTTTAAAGACTTTCTTCTTTGAGGCTGAAGTTTCTGATTTAAAACAAAGTTCATTACTGAACTACAAAAAAAACTCTTGGTCCTTGCTGAAAGCTGTGCAGATTTCTTGAAGTTTGGGGTTTTGAAGTTCTTAACTCTGTTTTTGAAGATAAAAGTGTCTTTAAAGTTTTGAAGCCTGCAGTGCTGGCACCTAATGGGTGTTTTGCTCAATCTACCCACAAAAAGTTAAACTCATCAACTTCATTATGAGAATGCTCATGGAAAATAAGCCCACAACACAGTAGTTGTTTTTAAAACATTGTGAGAAGTAGGAAATCTGTAAGGGGAGGAGGAAATGTTTAGAGAGACATCCTTGTCTTTCCCTGAACTATGTAGGATCTTCAGTCTGGTGTCTGGTATTTTGTTAGTGTTGGTTTTCAGATAGTGTGAATACTGTTATTTTAAAATCCTCAGCAGTACATTGTCATGACTGCTAACTTAAATGCATTGTCTCTCGTAGCTTGAGGAAATAAAGGGTTGTTATGGCATAAAACAAAACTACTAACTATATGTGCTAGCAATAGTAAACTAAACACTTAACACCATATGGAATAAATTCTTACTAGGAAAATATTCTGGGACTCTTCCCTACTGTTTATACATCCAAGAAGTCTCTGAGGGAGTCTTGCTGTGTTCCTCTAGTGAGATTATATATGACCTTCTACTCTTCATTAAAATACTAATTTTTTCATTTTTGTATCAGCTCTACAGCTGAGAATAAAGTAGGTTTCTTTTCTTTCTTCTGTTAGCTGCCCCCTCAAAAAAGAGGACTTGTACTGTTTTTATGTACCAGATACAGTTCTGTACACGTTTTCAAAATAGTTTTTGTATGAAAGACACGTTAATCTAAAAGTTCATGACTGTGTCTAGCCACCTTTTGAATACTTAACATACAGAGAAGCAGAGAAATAAAGAAGTTGCCTAAATTATTTTTTTTGGGGTGTTAGAAATTGTTTTGATCAATTGTTTTGAGATGATACCAAAATGGTTCATCTGGATTTGACATGTCTTTCTATAATGTCCAATATTTAGTGAATTCAGCGATAGTCTTAGAAGTATAAGAATGCTTGTATGTATTATTTCTGAGTGTTATATTTTTGTTCATCTGAGGAATATTATTATGTCTTTCAATGAGAAAGTGAGGAAAATCCTAATAAGACCTCTAAAAATATTCAGAAAGGAACAAATAAATAAACCCATAAATTGTTTAGTAACAGTTCTTCCAAGGTTATGTAGTTCAGTTTCAACAACAACAACAAAGAAAATAGAAATAAGACTGCATTATTTCCACGGTTTTATATAATGGAATCCACTGAGTAAAGTTCTCATCTGTAAAGTCTGTTGGAGTTGGTGGCAAACATCCCTGTTTTCTTTGGGACACTTGTTTAAGGTCTTAAACACTGGAAAAAAATATTGCATTTGGTGCTCTTTCTCCTCTAATATGTATAGCTGCAACAGAACCTGCAACGTTTTTTTAACTTCAAAAGCATCTAGCATCTTGGTTAAGCTGTTGCGGCAGATTACTGTGAATTACTGCATTTTGAGAACTCATGTTATAGGGTTGTGAATCTCTAGCCTTGAACTTGTCAATACAGTGTTCTCTTGGAATGTTGATACCATTATTGATTCAAAATAAGCTATAATTGAATGAAAAGCCTTTGGTTGGAAATTGACCTAGAATATGTTGTGGAGAATGACTGACCTCTTTGTTTAGTGATCAGGTCAAGTGTTTTTTTCCCCACTCTTTCTACTCCTGCACGGTTTGAAGCCATTTTCTTGATGTTCAAATGGAATGTATATCTGCATGTCAGATTTCATTATAAGCGCTGCCTATTTTAAATAGAAGCAAATTAGGAAGAATTGAATATACTTTCTTTTGGCAAGTAGAGAGCTACTTCTACCAAGTATTGTCTTGCTCCTAAAAAGTTGTACAACTGCAGCCTCTGAACTATACTTTGGTATTAGGTTTCCCTATACAAGTTTTTCCTCACTTTTACAGTTCGTGACCTTTCATTCCCATCTTCCTACTTTCTCTGCCCCAAGTTCCATCTTGAGTGGGCAACTCACGGTCTTCTGCCTAGTCTCTTGACAGGAGTCAGTTGTGGTTCTAGTTGACTGAATGGCTTAAACCTGTCTCGTGCTTCAGTCCAGTGGTGATTGAAGCAACAGAGATGAAAACTGAGGATTCTGGTAGAAGCAAGCAGTAACATAAACTTAGCTTTCTGTTGCGCTGCCTCCTGAAAAGGAAAAACCACTATTGCAGCTGCTTCCTTGAATCCTGTTGGTCTTTTTTACTTTGCTTCAGGAAAGGGTTAGGCAGAGAGACAAAGAGCTCTGATTTAAATCGAAAGAAAAGGAGCAACAACAACAAAAAAGCAAGTTAGAACTTAAACACATTTCTATTCTTATGTTTATCAGACAAGTGCTGTAAGTGACCAGGGGCTAATCTTGTTATACGTTATATCCAACACTTTGGAAAGATCATGCAACTTGCATCTTTAATGCCATCACAACTTATATCTTTCATACCATCATCTATTTGACAGGCTTGTCATAATTTCAAAACAAACACATTTTTTGGGGTACCATAACTTTTTCTTCACGTTTTTTCAAAGGAAAAGGGATTATAAGAATCTGATGGCGCTTGCTTTCTAAGAATTGTTCTGTGATAGGCAGTTTCTGGAAGCTTTTAAAAACTCATTCTTTATCTGCAAACTTGGATTAAGCTACTAGAAACATTTCAAGAGCTATTGCGAACATTACCTGTTTTTTATTGATATTTGCATAAAGGTGATACTGGTACACATTTGATTTCTACTGATCATGAAATACTGGTGACAAAACAACTGTAGATTTGTCTGAGGTTTTATTCTGTAAAATAATAATCTTATATTTAATTATTATTTGTTCTTAGAAGTTGGGCATAGCAGTATGTGGATTTCAACTGATGCTGCAACATCTGTTCTTGAGCCTCTAAAAGTAGTATGGGCCAAATGCAGTGGATATCCTTCTTACCCAGCTCTGGTGAGTACACAGCTTTCCATCAGTACACTAGTAATACTGTTTCTGGTTTGAAAATCTTGATGCATGAACTCAGCCTGAAGGGGAAGTTACGTATTATCTTGAGTAAAAGTGGATTGCTTTTCCCTCTTTACAGCTTTAACATGAATCCTTTTTGTAAAATTATTGCAATATCCGATGTCGAACAAATGATGTCTGTTACCCTAACTGTCTCACTAGTCTTTTCACTGCAATTTTGTTTAGAGGATCAACTGAATAAGCATTTGACAGACATCTTGCTAGTGTTAGAACTTAGGAGATACTTTCTGCTGCAAAACAAAATTTAAAATATTCAAATTCGGCAGCTCATTAAAGAAACAAAAAACTCGATGGATAAAACCATTTATTTTTTTTCTAGTTATGAATGATATGCTGGAAACTTAAAGCTGTTGTGTCCATGTTATTTTAGGGGAAATAAACACAGTTCTGCTTAAATCAAGAGTTTGTAGGGAAAACGTTGTTTATGAAGTGTTTGAATGTCTTCAGCCATTTGGGGTTATACAAACAGTTCATATACTATGACTTGATTTATATAATAAACTGGATAATCAGGTGACTGGTTTGATGTATGCCTACTGGGGAGATCAAGAAGTTTAGTCATAATAGAATCAGGTTAAAACTAGTGGAGGTGAGATTCAGAGCACTTGAGTTTGTGCGCAAGCTCTTGAGTAGGTGATTCAAGCACACTTTAGTCAGATGCTTAAAATTTGATTGTCTATTGAATTGTGCAGTTTGGTGTTAGATTTAAGCCGATCATGACTAGGAGGTGCCAAAAGGCTCCTTTTCTGTCCACTGCTTTATGTAAACACTAGTGTTTCTCTGTGTGATGAGGTGATTGAGGAGTTAAACCTCAGTCAAGAGAAGAAAGTTATTGTGATTTCCACAAACTCTCCACAGTTCCTAGCTTTCTGTTGGCTTAGTTCCCATAACCAGTTTATTTTGAATTAAGATGGATATCAGTGGGGAAACTGGCAAAATAACAGAAGTTTGTAGGGCAAAAGATGGATGGAACAGCCATGGAGTAATATAACCCTTAGTGACAACTGGGCAATTATTAATACTGTGAAGTATCTCCAAAGGAGTTTTGTTTGTGAGTGTCACTGCACAATTCATTGAAAAATGAGTAGCCTTTTCTGATAATTAAATAGCATATGCAAGATATTTGAAAGCAACTTTGTTATTTTTTTCTTTTTTTCCTGTTTTTTTTTTTCCTTTTAATTCTGTTAAGAGCTCTTTCTTCCTTCAGATTTTAAAGGTATGACTATTTTTGCAGAAACAAATATCCATACCATAATATAGGTAATGTAGGTTGGATTTATTATTTTTTTTCTTTTATGTGTAAGATGTAAAATTTAAATTAGGAACTCTCCTTTCTTCTCTTTTATAGATTATTGACCCCAAGATGCCTCGTGTTGCTGGCCATCACAATGGTGTTACTATACCAGTGCCACCCCTGGATGTACTCAAAATTGGAGAACAAATGCAGACCAAATCAGATGAGAAGCTATTCTTAGTACTGTTTTTTGACAACAAAAGAAGTTGGTACGTTATTAAAATACTTTGCTCAATACAGAGACTTAAAACTTTACGTCTGTAGCTTAAGTCTAAGAGAAAACTAAGACATTCCTACCTATAGATACTTTTTCATACGGATGTATCACCTGTAATGTTAAAATATTTGAGTCTGTTCTTGGACCAAGGTGTATCATACTGAAGATACATATTTATGGTCAGTTTGGAAGGCAATAATATAAACTTACTTGTTTTGATCTACAAGCTGGTTTTGATATGGACCTGATAAATTAACTACACAGATTTTTCTTTTCTTTTTTAAAGATAGTCTTCAGTATTTGTCTGTATCAGCTTTCACCATTGTTTTCCAAATGACGACATATCTTCCAATCTGTTCAAATGTCTTTTCTTTAAATTTTTAATCTTCCTAATTAAATGTTGTATTATTAATATGCACTTGAAGTTCTTAACTCTTTCTAATTTTTCCATGAAACCTTCCCTTTTTCTGTTTCTTTCATTATCAGCAATATGCTGTGTGGAGCCTGAGGGGAGAATTCACATAATATTCACACGAACATTGTCTTCCTCTTCCACTAGATCTTTTTATTTTTGCCAGATATGGAAGTTTTTCAGCTACTTCTCTTTCTTCCTTTTATCAAGTTACATCTTTCTTTCCACTGTTCTTTTTTAAAATGGCAAATCTGACCCACTAAATGGAAAACACCGTGTAGTGGCCCTTACAGTTCTGGACAAAGTTTGTGATGTTATCCTATATTTAACATAGTTATTTTACCTTTTCTTATAGGCAGTGGCTTCCCAAATCCAAAATGGTTCCCCTTGGGATAGATGAGACCATAGATAAGTTAAAAATGATGGAAGGCCGCAACTCAAGCATTCGAAAAGCAGTAAGGATTGCTTTTGATCGTGCTATGAATCACCTGAGTAGAGTACATGGAGAACCAGTCAGTGACTTCAGTGATATTGACTAGCAGAGATTCTACCAAGGCATGCAAAATACCACAGACTTGAACTCTACTAATGAACCTCTTTGTCTAAAAGAATGTATTGAAGATACAACCCCTTAATTGTTGATTCAGTGGCTGAGTTCTGCAAACTTGAAATTGTTGAGCAATTCTTCTAAATCACCATTGCCATATTGATTAATGGTTTTATCGTGTTGTAGTTTGGAGGATTTTCCACTAAACCTGTTAAAATGTCTTGTTCATAGTGTTCATAATTGTACATAAATGTATATTCAACACTTAACTTATTCTGATTTTAGAAGTAGTTCTTTAATTCCTTTTATAATTTTGCTGGGGAGGGAGTTGGTTTTTGTTTCCATGCTGTTCATTTTTCTTTCTTTCTAAGGTTGTTACCTAAGCACCATCTTCCAGCTTAAGGTGTTTAGTGAATTGTAAAGCCTAATATCAAAATGGCATCAAATATATGTTTGCCTGAATCATATACAATATGGTGCTGCTTGTATCATTTCTTCCTTGGTCTGTAGCTTCTGAAAAAGACTTCTGAATGTTTGTGTAAATCATTGCTCTTTGCACAAAGTACCACATATTTAAGATTGATGTAAATTTACAATTACAAATATGTATTTTAAGAAAGGAAGTTGCATTATTTTGGAGGGTACTTTGTGAGAAAGACATCAAGAAAAAAAATTATACTATGTACATCACTTGCAAATCACCAAAAACACTCCATTGTTGCCCAAAATAACTTGATTGTTTTTGTTTTAAACAAATCTGGCTTAAAGCCTGCAAGCACATTATTTCTTTCAAAACCATATCCCATTTATCTCCCATTGATTTTATTTTGTTGATATATGTGCCTCCCTGTGTTTTATTTATTGTAGAAAATGTATTAATTTGATTTATAATGAAAAATAAAATTGACAAATATATTGATATGCATTTTTATACAGGCACATGAGAAGACAACTTGCTTTGGGAGAAAAATGTATTGGAAATTGTATAAAAATAACTTGATGGTTTGTGTGTAATTTGATTTTTTTTGTAACTTGTAATCTTTTGTTTCCAATGAGGGGATTTATGTAACTTTTAATTTAGAACACTTTGGTAGCAATAGAAACTTTGGATACATTTTTGTATGGTACATGTGATGTATATAGAATTAGTACTTTATTTTTATTTTTAAGAAGTAAAGCATTATGTTTGGGCAGGGGGAAGAAGGAGGGTGGGTTTCCAGAATTGCATTTTTATATTAAAAAAAAAAAAAATAAAGTCAAGATATTGATTGTTGTAGCTACTTTATTCCTACCTTCACTGAGAATACTGAATTTGTAACAATGAAAATGGCAAGGTATGTTTGCAATGTGATTTATAATGACTCCATTATTTATAAATGCACTGTGTTTGAACTCTTTTGCAGTGATATCTTAAATACTGTACCAGGTTATATAGTATGAAACACCAAATAATGCATATGAATGCACGAAGTATTTATGCCCAGCTTTTTTATAAAGGATTAGTAAATACAGCAAAACCAGTACTTTTTAAATCTTTTTTTAAAACTTCATGAATAGCATACTTCATTGTTAAACCTGCTTGAATCTTTATTTTAAAGGGACAATTACTTTTTAAATAGTTTTTAATGTTTTTATTCTCTATTGTTTGTAATACCCCCTTAGAAGCTTGAAATAAAATTTCTTTCTCAACTGTTAATTTTGTCCTGAATTTAGCCCCTGAAATTTTGCTGTAGTGCCCATTCTCTTTACTCCATGACTGAGGTGTTAAAGAGGAGCTAGTTAAAAGAATCCGATTGCTTTCGTGCTACAGCACGCAGTATCATCCTTACTGAGCCCTCTGCCTGGTAGGTATTCTAGTTATGCTATACTAGCTGAGAGCAACCGCCTGTAATGGACTTTCTTAATTACAAGGAGTACTTAGATAAATTTCACAAATGAGCAAGCAAACTGTTTTCTCAGTCTTGACTGTAAACCATGCTTTGTAGGAAGTAGTGATGGCAGGTATCTTGTGAGGAGCATCCCAGGTGTGCTGCTCTGATAGAAGCAATAGCCACATCAGGTAGAAAACTAAAGTGAAAATTTGGTTGTTTGTTTTAATTAGTACTTTTGTGTAATGACTTGGAGGATCTGCCATTTTACCATGCTTACCTTTGAAGGGAATGGAACTCTCACTTTTTTGAGACACCATAACCACTTTTTATCTATTAGGTTTGCTTATTAAGAGAGTCTTCATCAAGTAGCCTGCATCAGATAATATTTCAGACTTGAGCCACCAAATATACTTAAAATCAGTGTGTGGGAAACGGGATAATGATTGGCAGGCAGAGAAAAATGTGGTTTTTTGGATCTGTCAGACCCTGAAAAACAGTAAGTGCAGTTTGGAGTAGGATGATGATAATTTTGTACTTGTAAATCTGATATCTGTGAAATATGAAGTACCAGTTTAAAAACAAAAATACACAGTTGAAAATGATTCTTCAGAAGGCTTCCCAAGTTCTCAACTGCTTCCAATGGTAGGAACATTGGAGGGGGGAAAAGAGCTCCTTTTTGCAAATAAAAGTGGAGCTTTAATTCTGTTGTTCTGTAACAAATTGTTTAAGCAAATCTTAAGTGGAAGCTTTAGTGTGAATTTGGCTCAGGCCTTCAAGATTCATTTTCTGGGTTTTATCTTCAGAGGCAGCTCCATCAGTTCTTGGAGAAGGTAACTGTTTTTCTTGATCTTGAGAGAATTTTGGGCTGGAAAACATTAACGATTCAAAGAGGCCCTTTAAGCATCCTATACAAACGATACTGCGTATTCTTTTGATGAACTTGGCATGGAAGGCTGTGTTACTTTTGTGCATGTGATGAAAACTGTCCCAGGACATTGTCTGTGAGGAGGTTGCAGCAATGGCTACAGCTTGTCCTATGCTCCTATGCCAAAGTCAATTTCCAGTGGCTCTTCAGGTTGGTTTCAAATATAAAATATTTTCTCAGACTTGTTGCTCTTCACTGGCGTGTGTTATGGAAATGAATACCTGTCTAGAATTTCCCAATGCTAAGGCTTAACCTGATACAGTAGCTGAATGAGTACTAACGTATCTGAGAATGTGCTTCTGTACAACTAAGACCATGCTCTTACATGATACTATTAATAACTGTACAATAATTGTGGAATGCAAATTAGTATTCTGGTGGAGGAAAAGGAAGGGAACAACACTATCTAAAGATATCCTACTATTTTCTCAAGGAGTGTTACTGCAGTAAATACAGCGTGCAGATTTGCATCTTCACTTGTCAATTCTGGTGTGATCATCCCCAGCTAAAAAAGTGTGAGAATCCCAGATCAGATGCTGAAACAAAGTTAATCTGTCTCTTTTGTATTAAAATGTGGGAAATCATGTTTTAAATATTTGGGGAAAAAATGGGGGTAATGACTTTAAAAGATATATATGTATTTGTTACCAAACACAGTGATTTTTGCAATGTTTGTTGATTGTGATTTTGTATTTTTACACTAGAGGGAGCAATACACACAGACCATCAACATTCACCAAAATAAATATTTAATATTTTCTTTTTAAAATGCTGCTATTAAAACTTCTTGCTGTAAAAGTCTTTCCTGCTTCTAGTTTTTGTAGTCCATTAAAAGTGGATTTCTCTGATGATCCTGCTGCAAGTGAACCTCTCTCGGAACGTTTGTTTTTCCCCGAAGAGCTGGTAGGTAGGGCAGCAACTCTGGATTTTCTGGCTCTCTTGGTTTGTATCTAAGTGCTAGTGACAGGCAAGTTACCTTTTCACACTGTTTTATTTAGCTGTTTATTTCTGTTCAGAGGTGTACTGCTATGGGTTCGTTCAGGAAAATTACCCAGAGCTTCTTGCTGCTAGTAACGTAGTGCAAGTTGAACAGAGAGGAGTTGCTGACAAAAATATTCAAATTTGGAGGTGAAGGTGAGAGATGAGACAATTGCTTTACCCAGCAGGCCGCTAGAGAAACGTTGTCTCGAGGATATTCACAGGGAATTAAATAAAAGCTCTCACGGGTGATTGTGTTGGTAAAGGTCATTATCTATATTTAAAAAATAAAAATAAAAAAAATCCTGTAATTCTATTAACACACAGAAGTGAACATAAATGCAGGAAGCATTTACTGTCCAAATTCTACTTAACACTTCATTTTTCTTGTGTACATTTTTATATAACATCGTTCAGTTCTGACACCTATTTTATCAGTTCTTCCTTCAAAAACCTATTTCCTCTAAGGCTTCTCTGATATGGTAGAAAAAGCAAATTCAAGCTAATGAAAGCTTTTTAAGTTGCAAATTCTTTAGAATAGCAATACATAAATATATTTTTAAAATATATATATAAAAGCAATTTATATATATTTAAACATTTTGGAAATTAGTATTTGGTGGGAGAGGTCTACATTTATTTTTATCTACCTACTTTATTCATTTTTCATTGCTTGTGCAACAGAAGCTGCTATGAAGTCTTGGCTAATAGGGGAGGAAAATGCAAGATCTCAGCATCTGTACTTTACAGTTATTCAAGAGTAGTTTGTTTCTGTAGGTTTAAAAATTCAACACTTGCAGTGACTTTGGTCATCCTGTTGTATCTTCTGCTCATAATACATGGACAGAGGGGACAGCATAAGCAATACAAATACATCTATTAAAAAAAAAAATAAATAAAATTAATCCTGGTGTGATCCTCTGGCCAGACTTTTTCTACTGCCTCTGCTTCTTGATTTCACAGTGGGTATAAATTCAGCTCACTTTCTGGTTGTCTGTTTTGATCTTTCCTCAGCAACAAGTAGCACTGTCAGCAAATCAGGCAAGCCACAGCTTTGTGGATGTACGCAAAGGTCTGGAATAATGTAGTTTCCATGTCCTGTCTTTTCTTTTCTTTAAACAGTGGGCATAAGCATTCCCAGTTTCACTATTAATCTGCAGATTTTTGCATGGTTTCACAAAGAAAGTTGTTTTGAAATTAACACTTTTTTTCCCCAATATTCCTAGTCTTTTATAAAATAGTTGAGAATATCTCCCATATCTAAATAGTCTCTAAGGCTGTATGAGCTTGATGGTCATGTTCAAGTAGATGGAGAAAAAGAAAAACATTAAAAACTTTTCTCAATAAGACAATGGGGGACTATATGAAAAACTAGCAATTTTTCATTATGAACTCATGGAAGACTTCTGGACTTTCTAAAGAGAAGCTGAAGTGCTAAAGCAGTGTTTCCATTAAAAAAGGGGAATTTTGAGAACTGACCACCAGCGGCTGACACCAGCAATGAAGCTGCTGCAAAGACTTGGTGAAAGAAGCGATGGTGGCTGAAGCTTGGGTAGAAAGCTAATAGCTGAGATGGGCTGAGATAGTGCAATAGCATTTTCCTAGTTTCCTGCAAAAACTTTAAAATACTAGACCAGATTTGTGTGTGTGCATTTGTACCTGCATCTCTGTTTTGACTGAACTTTTATTTTGCTATAGTAATTCTTTGGCTTATACTTTGCTTCATACTTGGTGTGACTTTTCTATCTATGATAGGGACATCCTAGAATTAGTTTCTTTCTTTTCTGACACGTAGACTTCCCTGAATTAGCCTCAAAATGTGATGCTTAAATACCGTCACAGGAGGAACTTTTGATTACATAGACGTTATTTGTCCAAACCAGGACAAGATGCTACATTTTGGCAGCACTTCCTTTATAAGGTAAAATTAAGACCTATGTTAAGAGAGAGAGATGTCTTTGCTGCTGCTGCTGCTACTACTTCACTCCTCCTCTCCCCAATGAAAATAGCTGTCTTAATAGACATCTTTGTCCCAAGAAAATGACAGTAATAAAGTGAATTTAAACAGGAGGAAAAAAAAAAAAAAAAAGAAAAAAAGAAAAAACACTACAGACTGATTGTACATGAGCTTAACTAGTTATCTAGATTTTCTGCTTTTTCTATGACAGCTGTATTTACAATGGTGGAACTGAGTAGTCTGTAATGTACACATATTAGAAGAAAGTGAAATTGAAGTTACTCCTCTGCACTTCTTTTGGATGATGATTATGTGGAGAATGCGTATGAGATGCAGTTAGGATGCTGATGAAGCTTGAAGATCAATTTTTCAGATCAATTTCATCAAATAATTTGAAGTGAGCTAATCTAATTTGCTGCACAATTGTCTGTTTCTTCCCACAGATTTTTATTTCTTCTGAAAATGTCTAATACAGTATTTGCCAGCAGGTGTTCCCAGCTGAAACAGTATGTCTTGGTTGCGTTGTTGGTTATATCAGAAAATGATCCTAACTTTTAATGAAAATGTTGCTCTCTGAATGGGAATTTCAGCAGTAGAGAGAGAGAGAAAGGAAGAAAGGAATAAAGGAAGAAAGGAAGAAAGAGAAAGCAAGCTTTTTAGAGTGTCTGACTGGAAGAGATGTACTTAGATAGTTTAAGTGTTGTATGAATACATGCATTCTGGACTTTACATGTTATTCTGCACAAGATCAGTCCTGTTTCTTGGACCTGGAGCTGGAGTTGTTGTTGACTCTGAGGGTTTCAGGTATGGTGAATTGAGGATTGTGTTGAACTGCTGAGAACACAGTATGTGCTTGTGATGTCATGGAGTCACAGGATGGTTGAGGCTGTAAGGGAGGCTACCTGGTCCAACCCCCATTCAAGCACAGAGCAGGTTGCACGGGATCATATCTAGGGTGGTTTTGAAGATCTCCAAGAAGGGAGACCTCACAATCTCTCTGGGCAACCTGTGCCAGTGCTCAGTCACCCTCACACAGCACAGAAGTGCTGCCTGATGTTCAGCTGGAACCTCCTGTGTTCCAGTTTGTGCCCATTGCCTCCTGTCCTGGCACTGGGCACCACTGAAAAGAGCCTGGATCCATCTTCTTTGCAACATCCCTTCAGGTATTTATAGACACTGACAAGATCCCCCCCAAGCCTTCTCCAGAAGGCTGTTCAGAAGGCTCCAGAAGACTGTTCAGACTGAACAGTCCCAGCTCTCTCAGCCTTTCCTCATAGGAGAGGTGCTCCAGACTCTTCATCACCATTGCGGTCCTTCACTAGATTGTCTCCAGTATGTCCATGTCTCTCTTGTGCTGGGGAGCCCAGAGCTGGACACAACATCCCAGGTGTGGCCTCACCAGAGCAGAGCAAAGGGGAAGGATCACCTCCCTTGACCTGCTGGCCATACTTTGCCTAATGCAGCCCAGGATATCTTCTTGATGAAGATCATCTCATTTTATATTGTGCAGAGTTTACATGGGTGTTTTAACACTTAAAAAGGCCAAATAAAATTTCATTTGACATTAAAATATGTGGCGCTGTTATTTATTAAAGTTCTAATTTCTAGGCAAAAAAAATAGGAGGCTGCATATAAAATTAGGTCAGTTTTCTCAATTTAAAGTTGGAATAAAAATAAATGAAGTTAGAGACAGTCGCAGCAGTGGGTAATCGCATGACATTTCCTCCAGAGCCTTGTATGCCTTGATGCCAGAGATCCAGCTCATGCTGCTGACTTATTATTGCAATTGCTCAAAGTGTCTATCAAATCTTCCATGCTTCGTATAAGCTACTTGCATAAAACCAAACTATTAGCATTTTAACACCTCAGCAATAAAAAGTTTTGGCTTTGAAAACTCTGCTCTTGTTTCACATTTGACGTACAGTATTTTCATTAATCTTAGTTAGTGTGACAGTATCTTCTGTGTCCAAGGTTACTAAAGCTGACAGTGATGTATTCAATCAGTCCGAGAGTTAGGTGTAGTTAATGAACTACACAAGTCTGTTTTATTACCTGTCTTTCTAAAATTAGTTTGGGGGACAACCTGAAGTTCATATTAGCTCCTGTATTAAAACGTCTTTTTAATGTTAGCCATATGTATACAACTACTGGCTAAAGAAAAAACAGCTGGAAAGTCAAAAGTTACCGAGCTAAAGGTGAGCCTGCTTAGCTCTACTCCGTTCAGTAAGAGAACATTTGAAATCTTTGTAGTAGGCATCAGTCTTCTCAAGTTCATGTAATGAAGTCACCACTATCTTTTCTAATCTTCATGGAATGTGTTATGAAATAAGTCACCTTTATGAAACCTTAATCTAAATCTAAATAATTGAAAGACTTTCACCTGATTCTTTTGGATCCAGCTAAGTTACTTTGAAAGCTACAAACATTCCTTGATTTTTTTCACTCATGACTTATTTTTTTGTACTGTTATTTTTTTCATTTTATTTTATTTTATTTTATTGTTGGCTTACTGTTGGCTTAATTTTCTCCAAAATCTAGCTTTGTCCTTACATCGAAGACTGCAGAGATGAGAAGGGGCAGGACTACTGGACATCTGCTGCTGGAGTATGGGCAGATGATGATGCTACTATGCAGTCATCTCCCTCCATGTCATGGTTGCAGCCAGGCATGGATAATGTCACTTGGCATTTACAATTCAGTTTTAAATCCCACGTTATTGTTCTTAAATTTTTATACTGCAAAAACATATCATTGCCAACCCTTACATACAGTATAAAAATAATTTCACAGCAAGAAATCTGAACAGAAAATACAGCCTAAAGAGAATTGGATTAATTCAATTTTTAAAATTTTTATATTAAAATTGTCATTTTAGGTAGATATTAGTAGCCTGTAATTGAGAAAATTGAGAAAGTACTATATATACACAGTATGTGTATGTATGTATACAGAAAGAACAATCGCAGGCTAAAGCCAGAGGCTGTATGGCTATAAGCACAGAATGGTTAATTTATTAAAATTATTGTTTAATTTAAATACAACAGGATGGAAAACAGTTTTAGAACAAAACCAAAAAAAAATTTAAAAAAGGGGTTAACACCGCTGCTAAAGACATAAATTAGTTTTGTTAAAAATGGAAACTTTAAGTTGGAGGACAGCTACTTGGTTTAAAGAATGGAGGGAAACTTCAAGTCTTAAAGGATGGTAAAGAAAAACTGTAGGAAAAGAGCCTCCTAACTGAGATCACATGGCACATGTTGGGCACATACAGAACCGTATGACAACCTGTGAACACTGCCCATAACTGGCAGCAGAGGTGAAAACCTCTTTAGATCATGTATGCAAGTCTGCAACAAAAATGGCTAGCTGGGATGGCCCCATACTTGAGCCAGGTATACTTGATGCATAGACAGGCATGTGTGTATGTGGCATATAGATATGTATCACACACATAAACGTACTTCAAATGATAATTAAAGAGAAATGCACTTCTGCTCCTTGTGTTTGGTTTTATATGGTATTGCTTACCCTTCTGCTTGGGCTATTAATTTCTTGCTGGTGTTTGGTCTGGCATTGCACCACACCCTTCCAGGGGCTTGTCTGTAAGTTAGATGTAACAGAAGAAAGTTATAGCAAGTGTCATTGTCTCTGGCTGATTTATCCATTAGCCATTAGGAGTGAAGCAGAAATTCAGTGACTTGTCCAAGGACGCAGAGGAAGCTTCGGATAGAGCTAGGAATTGAACTGAATACACTTCTGCATCAGTTGCCAAACTATGGCTCCATTTTTAATCAACTGGCAAATTTGGAATTTAATCACTAACTCATCTGCTCAGTGAATTTTGTTAGATGAAAAAGTGTGGTGGGTTGACCCTGGCCAGCAGCCAGACATCGCCACAGCTGCTCGGTTATTATTCCCCCACAGTAGTATGGGGGAGGAAATTAAAAGAGCAAAAGTGAGAAAACTTGCAGGTTGAGATAAAGACAGTTTAATAAGTGAAGGAAGGAAAAAAAAAAAAAAAGGAAAAAAAAAAAAAAAAGAGACGTGATGCAAAGGCAATCACTCACTACCTCCCTGGGTGGGGAGTGATTACCCATTCCAATGCCTAACCATCCTTTCTGAGAAGAAATTTCTCCTAATTTCCAACCTTTCCCTCACCCACCAGGTGGGTGACCTGGTCATAGAAGGAGATGAGGTTGGTGAGGCAGGACCTGCCCTTCATAAACCCATGCTGGCTAGGCCTGATTCCCCCGTTGTCCCACACACATTGCATAATTGTGTTCAAGATGACCGGTTCCATCACTTTACCTGGTACCGAGGTCAGGCTGACAGGCCTGTAGCTCCCCCTGAGGGTCCTCCTTATGACCCTTCTCATAGATGGGCATCGCATTAGCAAGTCTCCAGTCATCCAGAACCTCTCTGGATGACCATGACCACTAACAGATGATGGAAAGCAGTCCAGCAATCAGATCCACCAGCTCCATCAGCACCCTCGGGTGGATCCCATCTGGCCCCGTGGACTTGTGACAGTCCAGGTGGAGCAGCAGGTCTCTGTTTCCACCTGAGCTGTGGGGGGTTTATTCTTTTCCCTGTCCAAGGGAAAATTCTTTTCCAGGTCAGGAGGCTGAGTACCCCAAGGATAACTGGTCTGACTATTAAAGACAGACGTAAGCACGCTTGGCCTTGCCTTCTATTTTGCCTGTCTTCCTTGATCTTCCAGATTTGTTATGAGTCTGTCCTTAACTGTCCAGCATTTTCATTTTTCCTTTTGGTTGATTTGCTTTCTCCTTCTGCGCTTTAAGAGAAGAAATGAAAATGTTGACTCCAAGAAAGGTGAACAAACTGAGAAAATCTTCAGAAAGGGGATTCTACCTTTGTGCAATGAGAGGTCAAGAAGTTGCACAAGACCCAGTTTAGCCAGATCCAGCTCTATTGACCCCAACATATCTGCTGAAGTAAATGGTCTTAATTTTTAAGACTGACACTAAGACATTTACAACTGCATGAAAATATAGATCAAATAAGAAATTTCAAAGTAATATTTTGAGTAGACTTCTCATACTCACTTTTAAAAATATTAGACAAATATGTCTGCAATTTCAGAACTGTTGTCTGATTTCCAGACAACATGCTATGACTAAAAGCTCAAACAGAACAAACATATAGAAATGATGTAAGGGTAAATAGAATATTTTTTATTCAGTAAATATGCCTACATTCTGCTAAGTAGAAGAGATTCATATTCTCTTCATATATAAAACATTCATGTATTAGTAAATTAATGCATTTTAGATTAACACTTCTTTTTGTATTATGCAACACCTGTAAAAAATATAAAAAAAATAGTTTGCTTTTCACTCAGTTTATAACTATTTGGAATGGTTTAATTCAGGCTCTCCAGAAATGAGAGGCAGTTTGCAGTGTCCTTCAACCTTAACCGAATCACAGGGTGGACTTGCTGCTAATGATGTCAAAGGATCATATAGATAACAGCAATGTCAACAGGCATTTGGCAGAGAAAGTTGATAATTTTCTAAGAATGAATTATGAAAATTAACTATTTAGTAGACCATGACAAGCCCTAAGATATGACAGAATTAAATCCTGACTTGTCAGGGAAGATATACTGGCAAAGGATAAATCTTTATGGCATAACTGTTAAGCAACTTTTCCATTAAAAAGTTTAGTTTGTCAAAAAAGGTCTGTTTGCTGAGCCCCAAACTTCCATGACAGAGAGAAATTTTACCACTGGTTTTTGCAACTGAGTATTCTGAGGCACAGAACGGACTTTTTAGTCAACCCATCAAAGAAGCAACTCTCATTGCCTAAGTGGGCTAGCAGTAACTGTGTGGGATGGACATGTGAGATCAGCCCTGTGCCCTTCTTGAGTTTGCCAAGGAACCTAGCTGTGCTGCATCTAATGCAAATGTCTTCACCACTTTCTTCATGGACAGTGTGCTATCCTTTTTAAAATTTTATTTATTTATTTATTTATTGGTGGAATAGCTTGACTTTAGCAAATTTTAAGCTATTTTTGCCATAGGTCATGGAACAATCATGAGATATAAGACATCTGGATTGAAATTCCCTTCATTGATAGATATTTAGTTGCTTAGTTTAAGTGGGATAACTTCATCAGCAGTTGGAAAAGACTTTCTCACTATAGGCAAACTAATTAACAGTGATGATTTAAGCTTATCTGTGTGACTTTGCTTTGAAATGAGGCATCAGTGCTGACCCAGAGGGGCTCTCTGCTCAGCCGGCAAGGGCTGTTCACTTTTGTCTTTCAATCCTTATTGTTATGTGATTTACTGTGTACTGGAGGGCATAAAGCATGCTGAGATTGGACAGGTCTCCTTGCATGTCTTCTAAGAGTTTCCAGAGTGAAGGTGGCCTCAGGAAAGCAATTAACTTTATAGATTTTGAAGGACTTCAAGTGAAAAGCTTGGGTTTAAATCATACATGCTTTGCAGATATTTACATTGTTTACATTTCTCTTATGTTTTCCAAAGTCTTGGAGTAAATAATTATAAGGATTTTTTATTTTTTTTTTAAATCTCAGATTAAAGATTTGAATCTTCTTACTTTTGATATAACTAAATTTATTTCTTTAAAAATGTTGTTGTTTTCTTCCTGTCATTTTCCCTGCAACAGAAGTTATATCCAGGTGCCTATAAAAGTAGTCTAATTCTCTAAGGTGCCATACCTTTAATATACAGCCAATTACCAAATATTATGATATACTTTTCATTCCTGCCAGATTGCTCGTGTTGCAGAATTAACATAGTTTGGGGATACCACCTAGTAAGTTTTTGTTTGTTTGTTTCCCAAATACCTTTTGTTTAGACCATTTGCAGAGCATTGTTATTTCCTTTTGCCCACAGTCTGAGGCAGAACTAACTTCTCACTTTCCCTGCTTCCTGATCATTAAGCTGCTCTTTCTATATGCTGATTCATCACTACCTATCCAACATATCAGAATACATTAGCAGGGTTACTTCTAAAATTTACTGAAGTTTTGAGTAACTTTCCATTAAATCAGTATTTGCTGGGCTAATGGGCTGCAAATCCACCAGTTTGGAGTATATGTGACCAACATAGCACAATTTGGAGGAAGCTGATGCTGAAGCACATATTTTAAGACAGTTGTTCTACTGTCAATGAAGGTTTTAAAGTGACAACAAACCTCAAAGGCTGAGCAATGATTATTTTATCTTGAAGATTTAAAAAGTACAGATTCTCTTTTGTATCTGCATAAGCAATTGGAGTCTCAAGGCTACAGAAATATGTAGCATAAAAATGATTCCTACTTCAAGGGACACAAAACAAGCAATTTCAGATATCTTGAGAGCATATACAAGCAAATCTATGCCATATAACTTTTTGAAATTGTTTGCATCCTTGCAGGTGGTGTGAGTTTGGAGCAAAGAATTAAACCAGTTCATGGTGGTTTAGGAATAAGAAGCAATATCTAATTAATTACAGGAAATGGTCTGATAAATCCACTTGTATATTCAGCTTTTACGTGTGTGTATACATATATTGGTAAACTTGTATGATGTAATCCAGTTTATACAGTGACTGCTCATTCCTTCTGAGTGTTTTGTGTTGCACAAGAATCAAAAGTGTATAAAGCTAAGAAATGGTTCAGGCAATCTCTAGCCATTCCCCAAGACCCTTAATTGAGAATAGACTATTGCTGCTCCCTTCCTCCCCGTACAGTGCAGTAAGAAAATGTGTACTAAAACATAAAGCTACACAGAAAAGCTAGCAAGGAATAGCTTAATAACTTTATGCTCTACTAAAAGCTTGGCATAGTCCTGAGAATTTTTTCAGGTTTCTGATGATGGTAGTCTGGATGGTGGTCATGGTCCTACTCTTGCAGTCTGATTATACAAGTCTGAGTGCAGGATTCAGGCTCAGATAAATAATATTTACAGAAGAAAATCGCATATGCTAAGCACATACATTTTTAGTAACAAGTGGGTGAGAAACATTTGGAACCAGAAGAGTACAAGGACTATTTTCTTCTAATGGTATTACTGATCCAGTCACTTCTTTCCTGTCCTTTTCCTGCTTAGGAAAGCCAGATCAGGAAAAACAAAGCAGGATAAGTGCTGCCATCCTCATCTTCCTGGAGGTTTCATGCAGTGTGAAGCTTACTTTTTTTTTTTTTTTTTTCCTGACCACACGACATATTTCATTTTCAACTGACAGAGAAAAATATTTTCATCTCTGTCTAGTGGTACCTACTGGTGGTGTTTAGTTCCAAGATGGGAAGATTTTTTGCAAGTTGCTATCTTATCTGAGAAATCTATTAAACTATTTCAGATGGATTTTTTCTTTTTTCTTTTTGTATAATAATACTTCAATCCCCTTTCACTGTAAATTTCATTGTGATCAAAATTTTCACATCTGATATGAAAAATATTTAGTTTTTCCCACTTGCACAGAGTTAAAACTAAACATAAGTAGTTTCTGAAGTAACGTTTCAAAGTGGAAAACTGAAATGATACATTTTAAAAATGGTTCAAAGTTTTTTTTTTTTTTTTTTTTTTTTTTGTCATTTTCTGGCTGAAATTTCAATCTATATGAATTCACAAATGTTTTTTGTTGGCAGAAAAAAGGCAAACCATTTTATGAGATGAAATCATCACCAACATTTATGTAATGTAATCAACGGAGATGTAATTATGTAATGTAATAAATGGAGAGTTACACAAATAAGTAATTTTCTTGTTTTTGCAGGGTTTGTGCGTGTGTGTGTGTGTTGGCCAAATGAAAACAGCAAAAGTAAATTAGTATGTTAAAACTGCACTTACTCATTCTCAATATGCTTCACCTGACCTGTTAAAAATGAACACATTTTAATTTGAACAATTTTTCTATGTGCTTGATGTTATCCACATATATAATATTGCTGTACATATTTATAATGAGTCTCATCACATTTCTTAGCCTTTGGATAATGAGATATTTATCAGTACTAACATTTAAAATAACATTATCAGTATTAGAGTTAACAACATTGAAAATAATAGAGTAGTTGAAACTTCAAGAACATCTTTGTTCTATAATGACATTATGTGATGCATTTGATTATAATTGTAATAGAAAATTGTTTCATTAGCATGGGTTTGCTAGCACCTGAATTCTCATTAAAGAAAGTTGCATATGGCTGAGGTGTAAATTTGTTTTATCCTAACCTGATACTGTAATTCTCATACCCAATCCGATGCAAAATGTGCCTGAAACATTGTGGAGGCTTACAGATAAAGCAGACCCAAAATGTCCTCCAAACCTAGTCTAGATGTCACCTCTTTCTTCCTAAGATATGGATATTAAACAATTAAAATAATAATAATAATAATAATCTCCTAAAACCAGGAGGTTCCTATGTTTGGTACCAGAAATGAGAACAATATCATAATTTATGATTTTCTTCCCATGTCATTCTTGATTAAACTTCACATGCAAATCCCGTTTTAATCCTTTTAAGGAATGTGCTCATTCTAATTGCACCCAACATCTACCCAGAGAAAATTCCAAATATTATTTGAACAAAAACTCAAGAAAATCGACAACTTTGAAAAGAATCATGTGTTTTCCCCCATGAAGACCTACTCTATATGCTGCAGGTATTCTCTTTGATGGATGATGCCACAGGGAGACTTTTGTTTAGCATAACATATTGCCTGTTAAAATAAATCTAAAAGAACACTGAGGTCATACTGATCTAGTCCCAAATGTCCCTATAGACATATGTAGGGACAGGTGGTTAACTCAGCCTCCTGTCCAAAACACGATCTGCAGGGATTTCTACTTATTCTTGACAGGTAGTCAGTTCTCAGAGCTTTCTGAATATGTTTGATGGAAATATTTACAGGATTTTAAGATGGAACTGGGTTCTTCAGGTGTAAACAAAGTCACCATCCACCTTTCAAAGATGGTTTACTTGGGACTTTGAAATTAATTTCCTTTCCATGAAGAAATGAATATGAAGTCCTGAGGACAGAGCTTGGGTTATTTAAGGCAAAAGCAGCACCGTTCAATCACATTTCATTGCAATGCATTTCTACCTTTTTCTGGAGACATCTGGGGCACTGCTGAAGTGGTTCTTGCGCAACTGATTCACTGCTTGAAAGTTTCTGCAAAGTTGCTGCCATTTGAGTGCTGAGTGATGTGGGTATCCATTCATTGTGAACAAAATGTGGGCAAAACCTCTCTTCTGCAGTGATATCAACCAGAGGACAGCAAATCCCTCCAGCTCAGTATGCAATATGTCTCTTGCTGCTGTCCCATGCTGCAATCACACCCTGTTGTTTCATGCAGTCATTCACAGATACTATAGTACTTCCTCAAACTTCAGCTGCTCCATTCATCAGAAATAGGGGCTGAGAGAGCAGACCAAGGTCTCTCACGATGTTTAATTCTGTGGAAACACAGCTGATACTATTGCTATGAAAGAAATCACTTGTCTTAGAGCTCTGATATGCTAGGTCATGTTATTGGCCCCAAAAGGATGATGGAAAATAGCACCCACTGCTTTAGCTTCTTTGCTCCATGAAAAAATGTATGGTAACTGAGAGCTGTCCAGAATATTGTTCATGCAGAAGAATACAGCAGCTGGGTCATAAAAATGTATAGCAACAAAGAATATTATTGTCATGCAGGATTAATATCTCTTTATCTTTGAGTCACAAAGAATTTCTATATTGATATGGCAGACCTGTGAGTAATAATGGCAAGGCTGATTTTGTGGCATTGCTTAAAATTACCTCCATATTTCCACCAGGATTATCTCCTTGTGCTGGTAAATGCAGATGCAAATATGTCTAAACTCAGTTTTAAGCATGACACGACAGAGACTGAACACATGTTCCCTCATAGGCAGGTGTGGATACATCACAGCCTTTGGCTCTTTAAATCTTATATTCCCGTACAGAAATGTCTTTTCAAGCCTATTCTAAAACCACTAAAATTCAAAGCTGGTTTAAATGAGATTTTGCTTTGTTGGCTTCTGCATGATGATAATTCATTGTCCCTGTAAATGGTAAGTCTCTGTTAAACTACTTGAAACAGACCAAGCTTGTCTTTCCAGAAAAATAGATTTCTGAGCAATGGTTGCGATTTTTTTAAATTAAAGCCAAATTTCAAGTGAATTTCAGCATGTGGCTGCAGCAAACATATGGAGCAGCAGATGATTAATATGTGCATACAAAAATTCCCAAGAAACCCCCATTGCTTTAATAGATGAAAGTGATTCCCAGTGAGCACAATATATCATAAAATCAGATGTTAATAAATAAATAAATAAATAAATAAACAAATAAACCAGTTTTCATGAATAAAGTGTGCTAGACCTAGAGTGCTGTAACTGCTGATGCGCATGGCCTTAGCATTAACCTTATTGACTTCAACCTAGAGAAGCTTAGCCCTTGTTTGAAAGGTAAAATACCATAGGTATATGATGTTGATGACCAGGACCATATCTAAAACACTTCTACTGATGTTCAGTCTTTTCCAAAGGAGCAAAATCCAACTAAATTGTTCTCTAGTAATAGAGTAAATTTTTGACATTTACAGTTTAGTTTTCACTTGCACAAATAATAATTCTGCCTTCATTTTCCTATTAATTTAATTGAGGAATTTTTAGGTGAGAACCACCATAGAATTTATCACATATTTGTCTTTGGAGCACCTGGTGGAAGGGCCACCAGTTTCACTCAGTGTTTCTGTGTCTCTCTGGACTACAACATAAAATACAAGCTACCTGTTAGTAGCCCTCTTTCAGGAATTCATTTTATTTGTTTGTTTATGTTATGTTTAGTGGGAAGAAGCATTTTGATACAATAGTAATTGGTGCTGGAGCAGATTAAATGCTTGTGTCTTTATTATCAGAAGTCACTTCCAGAACTTCAGCTTTTGTCACCTGATCTATCTAGGGATATTATAGATTAGATGTACGCTGCAGCTACCCATATTCTGCTATTCTGTATAAGTACAATTTGCCTTTTTATGATGTTTGGTGTCACATTTATGTTTTCATCAACACTATGATCTAACAGAAAGATGATAATATAAACATGTCAAAATATATCATATGAAAAGATGTACGGTTGTTATTGTTGTGACTGAAAATATCTGTTTCTGCCCACATATTTCATATGAGAAATTTGATAATAATGAAAAGTTGTAAAGTTATAGAATTAGAAGAAAAGGTAAAATAATAAAACTGACAAGCTAACTACAACAACAGACACTGAAATGGATGTTGGTTTTCTGTTCTCTCTGCTTATGGCATATCTGTTACTCTGTGGTTACAGGCTCAATAACTGCTGAGTGGAGGTCTGTGATTTTTGTTCTTCTGAGATGTGATTATTTTAGCATGGGAGTGCCTTTTGCTACCCAAATCCATTGGAATTTGGTGGAAGGAACCTGGTCTGTTTGTCCTTCTTGCTCTAAAGGACTGAAATATTCCACCCTGCTCTGTGCTCTACAGAGTGCTATGTCCACATCCTCATAGATCTGAGGCGTTTAGATATGCGCTAAATATTCACTGAGGCATGATGGTGTACGTTTCCCCAAAAAATGATCTTACATCCCCCTGTTCAAGACATTCATGATTCTTTTTTTTTTTTTTTTTTTTTTTTTTTTCAAAAGACGAGCAACCTTTGTGTTCATTTCATGTAGACTAGACAAAGTTAAGTGTTTCTGAAAATCAGGTATGAATGATTTCAACTTGGAAAGTGAAAATGAATGTTCACTGTTAAAAAATTCATCTGATTATTTTGTACACAAATGGTTGAATATTTGCATTTTTTCAATTTCTTTTTCAACTTCTAGGATAAAAGCTGCGTGTATTAACTTAGAAGCTCCTCTGTGTATTATTACAGCAAATAGATAACATAGTAAATAGAGACAAAGTTAACTCAAAATAAGTACTTATTGTATAAAATGTTATAGAAAATTACACCAGAACTCTCATACAATTAGCTAGCTGATATTATAAAT
Organism: Cygnus olor; assembly: GCF_009769625.2. Taxonomy (NCBI): domain Eukaryota; kingdom Metazoa; phylum Chordata; class Aves; order Anseriformes; family Anatidae; genus Cygnus; species Cygnus olor. The sequence goes on along the minus strand of NC_049169.1, from coordinate 19,820,273 downwards.
TTAACCCATATTTTAAATGACTGCAATATATTATAAAATATTAAAGGAAAGTTTCAATTTAAGAAAATGAACCTGTAAAAGAAATGCAGTTCAGGGTAATAGTAATGGCTGATTATTACTGGCTAGTTACTATGCGATTAGATTTCAAACTTTTTAATGTTTTACACAGCATCTCTGGAATAAAAAGCAAAATGCTTAAACAACAACAACAAAATATATTTAATAATGTCCCAGTTTGATATTCTCTATATCATATATTGTTAATATTGATCAAGGGACTTTTTCATCACATGCTCATTGGGTTCTGAAATGAATTTGGCATTTAGAGGTCTCATAGTAAGCTGCATATTAACAGTACAAAGAAGGAGCTGCACATACGGCAGGGCCTTGGAAAACATAAAACAATGCTCTTAGCTTTTATCTTTGGATGAAACAGTCTCCTTGATAGCAGATGACAGAGCAAGGAGCAGGGCTCATCGTCCCCCATAATGGACTTGCATTCTCCAGATGTGCCCTGCTGTTGGGAGCATCTGATTGCCTGAGATTTCCAAGCCCAGCAATCAGGCTACAGGAGGACAGGCTGCTTACAAAGCAGGCAGTGGTAAAATTAAGTACATCACACACGCAATTCTGTATCATATTGTATCATACCGGATACAAGCTATCAAATCCAGATAATGGTGTTTTGAATTTTCACTTATACCTGTCCTTGCTTGAACACTGATTTTTTTTTTTTTCTTAATCAGTTTTTGAAAATGTCTTTAACTAGGATGTAAATATATTAAAACATTTTAGATGAAAATATAGAGTAAATAAAATGCTTAATGCCCACTAACCTCTTTAAAGAAACCTGAGTAACTCAACAGGAGAGCAGTTTTCCTGTATTAAAGCTGCTTTACTGGCTAATGTCTGTTGGGAGAGAAAATTTCTTTACCAAGCCACTCTCTAAAAGATTTCATTTAACTTTTATGTCTGAATTTATAAACCATTAAATTAAATTGAAAATTCGTGCACATAAAACTGCTCCCTGTAACTGTAAAACATTGCAGCTGTAAAATATTTATTATTAGATAATATTAATTTTTTGGTAAACTGCAGTTTCTCTGATTGTTTCAGGAGTACTTAACATCCTCACTTTGCTCTTAAAGATTCATTAAAGAGTCTTTAAAAAATAATTAAATTTTTTTTGAGTGCCATAAATGTGATAAAAATTCTGTCTTCATTGCTGATCTCTGGATGGCAAGCCTAGATTTTGAAATTTTCATCTGCAGCCAGAGTCCACAAGATGGCATTCTTGGACTGTGAGTGCCTCCTCAAATTGTCCTACTACTAGCGGTCTTGCTGCAGTTTGCAACTTTGTGAGCAGCTCTGAAGAGCAGTGTGCTGTGCTCATGGCTATGGGTGCACTGTAAGCACCTCTGAAGCGAGCAGCAGTGCTTTCAGACCAGCTCTGGTACCCTCAAAATTGGTAGCTGAAGTGATGCAGATTGCTCTAGCCAGTTTCTAGTGATATTCAGTAGATATTCTAACACAAGTGTGTTTTGAAACAAGCTGTTTAAGAGTGTAGAGGCTGTTTAGTAGCATGGACACCCCTTAATGCCTTCTGCACATTTAATGAAAGCAAAATCATCAAAGGTACCCCTATGCACCCAAATGCACTGTACATTGCTAGATGTAGATGCTACCCAGCCCTACTCCTACCACAATTTTAACCCCAACAATTGTTTTAAAAACAAGTAATCCTCTCAGCAAATCCTGAAATTGAAAGTACTGCGGGTTTTGCTTGTTTGTTTGTTTTTATGAGTGGCCTTTCCCTTTCTGCAGGTGGCTCAGAAGGAGTCCATACAGAGAGTTTTTTTGCAGACTTTCACCATCTATTTGTCCAGCTGTCTAGCTGTGCTTCTCAGGGGACATGAGAGAAGCAATATCTGATGCCACAGCCTGGAGGTGGACAGCCCCTCCTGTTGTCTTGTAGAAATAGCCAAAGAGTAGGCAGAAGAACCACTTTAGATATATAATAGGCTTCACAGATGAGAAGTTCGGGAATTTTTATACTGCAGACTGCTCTGTCACTCAAATGGTTCTGTACTGGGTGCAGCTCTGCAGCATTAGCAGGTTCATGGTTGCCCACAGTTGGATACATAACACTTCAAATGATGCAGTGATGCATCCTCATTTACATCCTCACTTATAGAAAATAAATAAATAAATATAAAATTTATTTACATTCATTCAAGGAACACACTGTACCTGCTCATTACTGTTCAGGGCATCTAAACTTGCAGAGGCTTGAGCTTGGTATGTGGAAATGACAAAATCCTACTATGAAGGATAAAAAGGAAATTATCTTGGAGAAACCTAACAAAACCAAGATGATTAAGTCTCTCTTTCTCGCATTGCATTTTATTTATACTTTGCAGTTGCTGAAGGTTTCTGGGGATTAAAATTAGGTGCTACCACCTTTCCCTGAAGCATATGGAGATCATTATGACTTCTTTCTTACAAGGGATAGTTAGAATTAAGGTTGTTAGGAACCAAAATGAAGAAACCCAGTTTGCTCTACAATGTTGCTCAAAAAAGAGGACAAAAGCTAAGGTAGCCATGCAGAACTGCATTTGCTCAGGTCTTCCTCTGACCCTATGCTCATCTGCCATGTGTCTGGGCGGCTGAAGTCTTGGATTATTCCAGAAAATAGTGGTGTAGGCAGCCTGGCAGGAGCTGATGTTATCACGTAGCTACAGGAAATTGCCATCAGCCTGACCCCCTCCGATGTGATTGCTTTGTAGGTTTCCTGGTTTCTCCTCCTTTCAAGTTTTGACCTACATTAGTCTTATTCCAAGGTATGAGACTGTATTTCCTAAATTGTAACAATTTTTGTTATTGCATTTCTAAATTCCATAAGTACTTTTACTTCTCAAAATTGCTTCTGTTACTGTCATATTTTTCTCTACTTTCCAGATTTGACATGGAAATTTTAAACAAAACAGGGATCTACTGCCAGTCTCCTTACCACTTTCGACCATAAATCAAAATATTGATATTTATAATTAATGCATATTTATGGCTATCCAGATAGTTTCTACCCTGTATGATTATGTTTATTGCAATTCCAATTGAAGTTAATTTTGGAGATAGTAAAGTTTTATGAGACATTACACAAATTGTTTTAATAAATCTATCCCACCTCTATTCAAAACCTGCAATATTTTTTTTCATTACGCATGTATAAGAGAAATCACGTTGCACATTTCAGCTAGTATTTCTGGGAAAAAAAAGGCGCTTACCAGAATGCAATATTGCTGAATTATAGTGTTTCACAGACACAGTTGATTGTGAAATGAATTTAGAACATTCTACAATAATTTTTCCTTAGTATCTCGTGCTTATTAAAACAAGGGCTGAGTCAGAAACAGTAGTGGGAAGGTTAGACTTGATCCTCAAAACTGTGTATAAAGCTTGTATAATCTAAACATGAAGAAAACCTACCCATGTAATTTTTCATTTTATCATCTCTAATGCCAACAAAATGACAACATACCCACATAACACTACAGAAAGGTGACAGAAAAATTAAAGGTCTCATCCAGTCTTGTCACATAACGGGGAGTCTTTCAGTTGTTTTTAATAAGAGAGAGATCAAGTCTTGAGAATGTAAATAATCAACTGTTATTTGTGTTAATTGCTTTTATTCTTAAAATGTCCCAGCAGGAGCTCTTCTTCAGTCCAAACTGCCTGAGGAAACATTATAATGTGTGTACATGAGGGGAGCTTATTCTCTTCTTTAACCATTTACTTATGATAACCTTGTGTTCATCTGCTAGTCTATTTTTTATATGTGAAGCCACATTATTTGCAGAGTAATTAAATGGAGAATGTTTCTCTGCAGTAAACACATGCATTATCAATACTGTCTTTTTATTTATTTTATACACTAAGAAGCATAAGATAAACTATCGTTGAAATAAAAACAAATTAAAAGAGAAATCTCTTCAGAGGGCATGAATTTTCTAATTGATTATTCAGCTTTGCAGGTTATCACAGAAAGGTTATTATTGAAAGTAATATAAATGTAAAAAAGGCTTTCAAAAATATTTACAGTATAAAAAATTCATCACAAAGCAAAGAGTGATTGGAGTCCGTATTGGTTTGATGCACTCCTCTTAAAAATCTTAAGTTTTTAAGTCTTAAGTAGCAGAAAAAATGCTACTACTGAAAGCATTATAAATGTAAAAGAAATAAAAAGCCTTTCTAAAATTAATTAGAGTAAAAAAAAAAAAAAACACAACAAATTGTATTGCAAACTGAGATTTGTATAAAAACAACATGGAAAGCGTTTGTTCTTCTGAACCCAAACTATAATACCATTCTGTTTTACTCTGATGGAAGTAGAGCTGGGTCAGCTGGATGTTCATACCCCATTGCTGCTCCAAAGCATTTCAGGGCAATTCTTCCCCATGAGGCATCACTTCCCACTGTTAAAGGGTGGGAGGTTTCACTGGGCAAGGAGGAAGGGGGAAAAAAACAGTCATCATTTTTTATTTATTTATTTTTTTATTTCAAAGCTTACTGACCTTGTCTTCAAAAAGTAAAACAAACAAAAAAAAAGGTAATAAGTAAGTGATGATTCTCGTAGGCTGTACCTGAAAGCCTCCCTGTTGCATGGCTCGTTTGCTGGGGCGGTGTTGCAGACCTGCTGAAATGGTGTGCCTGGAAAGGGGGGGGCATGCTGTGTACATGCCCCAGTGCAGCTTCCAGATGGGGCTGGTGCCAAGCCTGGGGGGAACCTGTGCTTGTGCCATCCTGCAAGGGACTTTCCCTGGGGAGCCTTCAGCTACCAGGGTGGTAGCCACAGCAGCGCACAGTCCCTGTGGGGCTGCGGTGCTTCTGGTTTACAAATCTTTCCTGCAATTCACCTCATCTCACAGAACTGAACTCCCCCCACAGGAGGAGTTACTTTAATCGAGTTTGGTATTTTTTGCTTCTAATAATCTGCAGACATTAGAGAGTATAAATTCTGGTATCATCTGTTCACAGTACGTAAATAGTGGAGCAGCTCCAGGGCCGTGGGCTCCTGGCACACCAGAGACCCTCTGATGGCAGGTGTTATCTCATGCCAATGTATGAATTTGCCCCAGAGGCTGGGTGCTCCTCTGTCTTGAGAAGTGACCATGGTTGGTCAGTCATGCAGCCCTCTCCCGTCCTGTCTGTCAGAGTTTTATCGACCTCCTGTCACTGCTATTCCTTCAAAACAAGGCTTGGGCTCATTAATGGGGCAGCTTGCTCAGCTCCTGCCCCAGACGTGATGCTTGTGGAGGAAATTGTGAGTTATCAACATGGTAGGTCTCATGAACATTTATTCCTTGTTAAAAATAGAAGTCATTAAAATGCTTTGCAATTATTCCAATTAAAACTTTTTTTTCCTTTTTTTTTCTTTTTTTCTCCCCAGTCAGGAACGCTTCTTGCCAATTGTCAGTATCATGCTTAGTTAAATAATCTGGGAGAATTTGTCACATTATTTACACTGGAATAAATTATGTTACTTTCACACTAATTTGCCTTATCAACTGTTGCTCTGATGTTGCACCAAGTTGCATAGCCTGGAGAATTGCATGCAGGTTTGGAGCTAGGATCTCTGGCTTTCCAAAACAGAGCCTGTCACTAAGATCACCCTGAAACAGTAAGGATTGATTGGTTTTCTCTGAGGCATCAGCTCATTACATGATGTTACAGTCTAATAGCTAGATGAAAACAGTCTGAGCTTTAACCCAGGGCTTTTGGGACCCTTAGTGCTCCCTGCTGCCTCTGGACCCTAACACTTGACTCACTTTCAAAAGCTGCTCACACTGTTTCATCCAAAGCACTACTTCAGCTTCTTCATTTGTGAAATGGGACTAACAGCTGCACTGCCAGACTCAAAAGCTGGAATGATGAACAGTGATACAGGATATTACCAGTTTGTTTTCAATATTCTGAGTTTTTTTTTTTTTTTTTAATGTATGTATGTATTTTTTTTTTATTTGCTGTTCACACTTTTTATGCCATTAAAATATTAGAGAGAATTTTTTGTGTTTTCTGCTGTAGCTGTAAAGGCTAAAACCTTCTTTAAAAATAAGAAATTGAGACCGGATATATTCGCAATACTGTATTAGTAAAGTGCTGAAAAAAATCCAGCAATTATAAGAAGAAAGCCTGCAAAGGTACCTGAGAAGTAGCCTGCAAAAATAAAACTAATTATTATTTATACGGACATTAACAAGGTGCCAATCATGATCGTTTTAGTTTAGCTCCTAAATATTCTAAAGGACACCATTTACTTAGAATATATATATGCTTACTTTAGTGTTTTTAATATTTCAGGCAGCCTATTGTCAACTGAAAAATAATATTCTCCTGAGGGGTGAAGAGCCTGTAGTTGCAAAAGATATTCAACTGGTTTCAGTAACATAATTCTGTTAGCTTACACAGACTCTTTAAATTGATTCTGGCTTGGGATCTGGCCCAAAATGAAAAGGATTTGTCCCAAATTAATCTACTCCTTCAGATATTCTATTTCTGGGATCTTTGCTTTCCCCAGCGAAGGTCAAGGCAATAGGAGGTAAAACATTGACATGGTTAATATTCTCCATATCTGTCTGCAGCTGAATGCCTGGTGCAGTAAGCCAGCTGACCAGACGGCATTGTTAAAGAAGGTGATGCATTTGTACAGCTAAAAGCACAAAGACATGCATGAGCAAACTTTTTAGTTGTAAGGATAAGGTCCAGATCTCAGTCTGGCCTATCAAATTGTTATAGCTTCACCTTATTCAAAGACAGATAGGAATTGGTTTGAAGTAGTCTTTTTGATCACAAGGAAATCTTGCCTTGTTTCAACGCTAAAAGAAAATGAAAAATACATTTTTTATTTAGCATTTAGATTTTATTTTATTTTATTTTTATTTTATTTTATTATTTTATTTCATTTTATTTTATTTTAGTCTGTAGAAAATCTTTAGAATGGAAACATTTCCAGCATTTTGGGTACTACCATTGGTATTTCTACAGGAATGCTGCAAAATTATGTTCAGAAGCTAAATTTGTGTGGCTTACAGGGAGGAAAAAAAAGTAAAGTAAAGTAAAATAAAGTAAAGAAAGAGGAAAGAATAGAAAAGGAGAGGAAAAGAGGCGAGGCTAGGCGAGGTGGGGCGAGGCGAGGCAAGGGAAGACAAGGCAAGGCAAGGCAAGGCAAGGAAAGGCAAGGAAATGAAAAGAGAGGAAAGAAAAGAGAAAGGCTGCAAGGGACAATGAATAATTTTACCCTGCATTTCTGTGATTCAGTAGCATAGGAAATATTCTGCAGTGACTTTGGAAATGCCAAGACACCACTCTGTTGAGAAAGTCTCAACCTGTTTTTTCCTGATGAAGGCTGCCTTTATTTCAGCCCATGTACACACTGAGTACTCCACAGACTGAAAAACTAATGATGTGTTGAGAGGCAGAAGTCATATCCCTTAGATGCTTCAGAGGAGCTTATTTTTTTTCAATGAAAAAAAAAAGTTAAAAAAAGAATCATCCTAAATTTTTCATTTCATGAAGAAAATATTAAATATTTTAAATAGATTTTAAAATACTAAAAACAGTTACAAAATCTGAAGATGAATTTAGTCAATATTAACTTTACAGTTTTATTTTTTTCCCCTATTCCTGCTTCATAGGCTAATTTTCTTTCATCTTGATCAATATGTTAGAACTCCTGCAGAATGGAGAGTTCCTAGTTCATGTCAGTGACAGTCATTTTGCATTTAAAAATGTCAAGCAAAGAGAAAATTGACCTAGGAAGTCTGGAGAATAGCTGAATTGTAGCTCTCTTTCTGCCAGCTTCTCCTCTTCCTTGTCTGATTGGGGAAGGTTTAAGTCTGCTACACAGAATGAAGCATTTTTGTAGGAAAGAATATTTACAAATGAGTAATATTTTTACAGTTAAAGCCACTGCTGCTAAGGTCAGTGCATAAAACATTAATAATAGTTTGATTTGTTCTTTTCCTTGAATCTCAAAGCAGAAATCATTATATTTTGAGAACAGGAATACAGATACTCTCTGGTAGAAGATAGTGCTTTTGCAGACTGAAGGTTGGTGATAGGAGGCTGTTATGGGCTTCTGAAAGAGTAATGACTTGTGGTACCATTAGATTGATACAGGTTAGGACCAGGGCTTGTGGCACTCTATCACTGACAAACCTATACCTCAGATGTCATCAGTGACAACCCTCACTCCTCCATACCTCCTGCATTACTGGAACAAAAAGATAAAAGAAAAAAACTTAGCCTGAACCTATTTAAGTTATAAAGAAAGACAGAAGTTTTATTACCTCCATGAAATCTTCCAGCACAAGGTAGCAGATGATAGGAAATCAAGAAGGACTTAAGTTGCCAACAAACACCAGTTGTGGCTACAGAGAGTAAAAGGTCTTTAACTAGATATGTAAATAAAATATGTACGTGAATGTTGGTCTGAGAGATTATTTCTATGGATTCCACTTGCTTGTGTTTTCCTTTTAGAGGAGTTTACTCCATTCTGAGTTCACTTTAAAGCAAAAATTATGAACAGGGATACTGTCAAATAATGCATCACTGAAATTCAGTAAATGGCCATTATTTAGAATTTGACTGAAGCTGTAAGAAAACAACCTTTTTTTTTTTTTTTTTTTTTTTTTTATATATATATATTTAGGCAAATATTAATGACTGGTCATATTATGAGTCATTTTGAAATGTAAAGCACCAAAGGTGACTTAAGGAAATACTTAGTGTAGTAATTGTATATCCTTTTTATAATGATGCTGTTAACCCGAGACTTCAGCCCCAAAGCTTACCAAACCTATTTATATGTTTACTTACCCTAAGGTACTAGCTGTGAAAAGTCTTGAAAAAACACCATCATTAGCACCCAGTTAAAGAGAAAACTTATGCTAATAAAGCCAGGAGTTGCTTTTTAATGCTAGGAAATGGAAAAATATTTAATGACTGTATTTCTGGAAAGCTTTTGATGTTCATGATAATTAGTTCAGTCCAGCTACTAAATTAAGGGCAATTTAAGTATTATACAGGCACTTGAAGGTTGCTATATTCAAAGAAGACCTTTTGCAATCCTCTGGCACTGAATGGCATTTTATCCAATACTCAGTTTTGTCAAAGAACTTCAGCAGTGGAAAATCTACTCAAGGATTCTTGTTGTTATTGTTATTGCTGTTTTGTTTGTTTGGTTTTGACACTTTTTGTAACTCCTAGATGAAGTAAACATAAACCAAAATATATGAAATGGAAGTTATATAGCTGCAGAAAGTTATAGTTCTTACATTCAAGACCATCGTTATCGTCAGTGTAGGTCCACTGAAGAACATACAATACATCATGCTTGAATATATTCAGTCTCAGGGAGTTTCTGACTTATTTCAACCAAGAAAAGAAATTTCTGAACCATTTTAGTACTGTGAAAATGCCTGTCTGTGTTAAGTGACTTCATGTGCCTAACACTAGTTTGAGAGGGCAAACAAATATACATTTTTGAACAGTCCAGATTAGCTTTTGATCTTTTCTCAGAGCAGTTCAAAGGGACAAAATGCTCTATTATGTAGGTATCTAAGAGTTTGCTATCACAGAAATGATCTGGTGGAATACAAAGAAGTTATATCAAGAAGTACATTGCTTTTCAGTCCTTGGATATACAATAATACATCCCTACAATACAAAGGATGGTCTGGTACAACCTGGGACAAAATAGGGGTACTATTGCTTTAAGTTGTATGAACTTCTTCATGTCCCAAAGGCAGCCATTGGCCAAGGAGTCTTGCAGAGGTTTAAAGCCATCCTGGTCCCATCCTCTTCAGTGTACCCTGAAGACCAGGAATAACTTTGATGAAAGGTTGACTGACTAGTGGCTCGTGTGTTGTACACCTAATTCACCTTTCCACCTGATATACTGTCCTGGTTTTGGCTGGGATAGAGTTAATTTTCTCCCTAGTAGCAGGTATGGTACTGTGTTTTGGATTTAGGATAAGAATAATACTGATAAGACACCAGTGTTTTAGTTGTTGTAGAGCAGTGCTTCCACTAAGCCAAGGACTTGTCAGCTTCTCACGTTGTTCTGCAAGTGGGCAGGCTGGGGGTGCACAAGGATCTGGGAGGGGAGAGAACCAGGACAGCTGACCCAAACTGGCCAAAGGGATATTCCATACCATATGGCGTAATGCTGAACAGTTAATATGGGGTGGCTGGCTGGGGTGGGGGGAACTGCTGTTCAGGGATGGGGTGGGCACTAGTCAGCAGGTGGTGAGCAATTGCATTGTGCGTCATTTGCTTTTTACATTTGTACATTCTATTATTATTATCATTATTATTTATCATCATCATCACCACCATAATCATAATCATAATTATTATTTCCCTTCCTTTTCTGTCCCATTAAACTGTTTATATCTCAAAGGTTTCACCTTTTTTTCCTCCCAGTTCTCCCCTCCATCCCACTGTGGGGTGCTGGGGGTGAGTGAATGGCTGTGTGATGCTTAGCTGCCTTTTAGGTTAAACCACAATATATACCAAGGAACAATAGATGTAAAGATATATCAGGAGACTTATTTTTGTATAAAAAGCTGAATTTTGTTATAATTATTATCTTTTTTGGGGGTAAGTGGGCATTTCAGTTGCCCCTCCTGCCCTACATTAATTCCCAAAACGTTTAGTGGGTCTTTTGCATTTTGTCTTACTTTTCTTTTGTTCATCTCCTCTGTTCTCTGTTCTTCAATTTACTTTAATATATTTCTTTTCTTTCTTTTTTTTTTTTTAATCTTTTTCATCTCTGACTATTCTTCACAGAAGCACCTGAAGCAAATTATTTGCTCAAGTGAGAGTTGTTGAAGGGTGCATTGATATGCATGGACCCATTGCAGATACTTCTTCACCTTACGGATCAGATCCCTTAGGTATCCATATAATATAGTCCCTAAAATGCTGTTATAACCATATAAAGCTATATGGACTACATTAAAATGTAAAATGATGTAAATGTCACCACTCTGTAAGGATTTTGATATTACAGTAGGGAAAGCTGTAAGAATTGTAGTTGTGCATTTGTCAGAATATGCCACAGTATATTTTTGATCTAATAAATAGGACTGAGCTAAAACATCCTACTGACCTTGTCGTGAGCTAAACAAATCAAAGGAATAGAAATGTAAAAAAATGCAGCATTTCAAGTAATAAGCACGTATCTCTGTGGTCATGGACAAAAAGACAAAAACATAGAAAGATGCTTAAATAAATGGCAAGCAAATTCTGCTCAGCTGTGTTTGTGCATAACCCTCAACTAATGCTGCTTCTATTCATGGTTCACAGCCTTAGCCAATGTAAATCACATAAATCTGACAGACCCTGAGGAAATTTCTGGCTGACAACAAGCTATAATCACCTATTGAGGTTGTTCTGTCACACTTTGGGGTGTTAGGATCTGGGGTGACACATTTAACATCTCTTTGTGTTCAAATCTGGGAACTAACAAACAGCACGTCTCCACCACAGGGCTAATGTAAATACATAAATAAATAAATAAATAATGTGTTGTGTGTCTGTGACCATGTGCTTGCTGCAGGGCTGCGGACTCCCATGTGAGGAGAGGCCGGGGCTGCCCAGTACTGGACACAGCTGGTTCCAGCTGCCTCCAACGGCCCCAGTGCAGGGCACAGCTGGGCCCAGCAGCCAAAAAAAAAAGTGTTTGAGAAAGAGTAAAACATGGCACATAGGTGTTGACAAGTGAAAAGTGAGGGAAAGGGCCCTGTGGCCACCAAGGTCAGAGAAGAAGGGGGAGGCAGTGCTGCAGGCACCAGAGCGGAGACCCCCCTGCAGGCCATGGAGAATACCCATGCTGTGGCTTGTGGAGGACCCTGCGGTGGAGCAGGTAGGTATTTCCTGAGGGAACCATGGCCCATGGACAGCCCATGCTGTGGCAGGTTTATCCTGAAGGACTGCAGCCCATGGGAAGCATACTGGAGGAGGGGTAAAGGTGAGGAGGATGGAGCAGCAGAGAGGACATGTTATGGACTGACCGCAGCATCCTGTGTGGCTTGGGGAGGTGGAGGTGAGGGAGATGGGAATGAGGGAGTGAAAGGGATGGGGTGAGGGGAAGGGCTTGTTGTGATTTGTCCGTTTTTCACTACTAAAATTTATTTTAATTAGTAGTAAATCAAAATCATTTCTCCTAGGTCAAGTTTGTTTTGCCCATGATGGTAACTGGGCAAGTGATCTCCCTGTCTTTTTCTCGGCCCATGAGTTTTTTCATTTTATTTTCACCCCTTGGTCCCGTTGAGGAGAGGATATGAGAGAGCAGCTGGGTGGGTGTCTGGCAGCTAGCCAAGGCCAACCCACTAAGAAATGGAAGTGGGTATATACTTATATATATATATATATATACAGTACATAGTATATATATGTATATATACTATGTACTGTAATTACAGGAGTGGTGGATCCACATAGGTAGTAGTATCAGGGCCGTGTGCTGTTCGCCACACAAAGAACAAAGTTCTGTGACTGTCATTCCAGGCCAGGCTGGATGGGGCTTTGAGCACCCAGGTATGGTGGTAGGTGTCCCTGTCCATGGCAGGATGGGTGGAATTAGATGATGTTTAAGGTCCTTTTCAACTCAAATCATTCTGTGATTCTCTGATTCTTGTATGCACATAAGGAGACAGCTGGCCTGGGAGTCAGTAGAAAATTAGGGGTATTGTCCTGTCCTCTGGGGCAGTGCAGGGCTGGCAGATCATATGTGCTGTGCCTGTATAGACACTGCGTGACAGCACTGCTGTGGAGCACAAGCATAGGGGGTAGTCTGGTGTTTGTGTGCGCTAGATTAGCTTACTGAGATAAAATGAATCACATTACAAATCCTCAGCAGGACTGATGAGTCTTGATGTTGAGGTACAGAAATCTGTGTGTTACCCAGAATGGGATCAGTCTTCTGCACCAAAATTTTACAACTAAACCTCAAAGGCAGATAACCAAAATAGCTAAAAATATACATAAAATGCAGATAAAATATTAGAATTACACTTTTATGATAATAAGACAATACATAACATAAACAGTAGTACAGTACAGGATATCACAGTAATTCTACATACTTGGATTCTGAAGAAGAGGGGTACTTCTGCCTTTCTGTGATGTTTGTTACAGTCTTTCATGTTCAATTTAGAGGTGACTCCACCTATTCTGTCAGAACTGTGAATGGTTTTTGCTGCCAAAAATTCCTGTTCACACGACCGTGATGCGCTGCTTGTCTGTGGATAACCTTTCTTAGGCAACTAAAGCTTTTAAGGTGCTCATCAAGATAACTTAGCAATTTTTCTTCAGATACAGCTTCTTTGAGACATCTCTTAAGCCATAGCATCTCAGTGATACTTTTCCAGATGGAATTCAATGCAGTTCTTATATGTTCCTAGTCAAAAAGACATTCTTCTTGTAGGGTTCACATATTTCTCAGGGTCCACAGAAATACTTGCTATATAGCAATAGTAAAAAGAATATATATACTTAACACCTAACTAAATATTGTTTAAATATTACATAAATACATCATTTGTATTGATGTGGATTCACATTTGATTTTTTCCAGGTAATGAAAGCCCATCAGCCACACTGCCAAAGAAGAGAAGAATAAAGAATGGTTGTCCTTCGTAATTTTAAGAGCTCAACTACGTCATGTACAGAGAGAGACACTTGAACTGGCTTAGGTAAGCCTATGGGCAACATCAGATCAGAGGGGACCCAGTGGCCCAGGAGGAGTGAAGCGTAGCTGTATTACACTGTAGTTCAATCATGCAAGGCAGATGGAGCTTATTTGGTCAGATGCAGCATGCCCAGATGTAGTTTTACTGCTTGCAGACCTGAGCTTTTTGCCCGAATGTTGCCTGAAAGACATGTGGCAGTCACTGCAAAACCAGGGCTCTGATGTGCAGCGTAGATGTGCCTTGTTCAAAGTCATCAGGGTCATGCATGTGTGAATCCACACCAGTGTGAAATGTAAGTAGTTGAACAAATGTCAAGTGAAGAATGCAATCTTTTTCTAAGTTGCTGATATTTAATAGGTTGTATTTGAGATCCTCCCCTCAGTTGCTCAGTGTTGCTGAAAGCATTAATATTAGTCATACCAAGCATTTGACTTCCTTATCTGTGAACTTTTTTTTTTTTTTAATTGTGAAATGGTTGACAACAAGAAATTTGTGATACGCTGCTAATGTGTATCGGGATTAAAAACTAGGAAGCAGAACAATGTAGCATGAGCATAGCTGAATGCAATTCAGCAGAAAAATGAAAAAAAAAAAGTACTTGAAATACATGTTCAGGATAGAAGATTGGGTAGAAAATATAGACTATGTATAGAGGAGATTGCAGAAACCTAGTGAATCACGGTATAGGAAAGAGATGAGGAGTGTGGGAAATTCTTTAGACTGGAATTATAAAGGAAAAAATGGAGAATAGAGACGATATAAAAAGTGTGAAAATGACTAGATAGTACACAACACAGAAATAAGAGAAGAGAACAAATAAAGCGAAATTGGATTTGGCAAAATGAGCATGAATGATGAGAAAGAAAATGGACAATGGTAATAACAAGAAAATTATGTGAGGAATAAATTGTTTTATTTGATGATAAATCTGTTTCTTAATTTATGTCTACTTTTGGTGGACTGTTTTGGATTAGGTTTTATTGAAATGGCCTAGCTGATTATCTGTTTATTCAGCATAATTATGCATGGGGATTATTTCACCTTGTTAGTCAATAATCCCATAAAATTAAAAGTGAACCTGTGTTTTATTAATCCCTTTTGTAAAGTTCCTTTCAGCATATAGAGCATATAGAGACAAGTAAAACAAGTGCATTTTTTATGGTATACTTGTTCTTTGTTTTGTAGTAGCAGCAGAGTGTACCATTTTCATGAGGTTTCATGATTTGGTGATGTGTATGGGTGGTAGAAAATGTGGTCAGCTAATCGCCCAATGATACCAGAAGTACCTAGTTCAGTTAAGAATGTGGGATATATTGGATTGCTTTCCATTACTTTTTTATGTGCTTCATGGACCCTTTATGCACGCAAGTTCATGTCATGATGAATTTTAGTAATTAAATTAGTATAATAATTAGTAATTAAAGAACTCCACATTTTTGTCTCCCGTGTCTAGGAAACATATCTTTATTAAAAGCTAATTACTGAAAAACATTGCGCCTTTACACTTCTGGTTACTCTTTTAAAACATAACTATATTTAAAATCTGTTTTATAAATTTGTATTGAAAAGGAAATTGGAATTAAGAAAGCAGGGATAGGAGAACATGAAGCTTTTCCTATTTTGCATGCCTTGAGTTTTACATTTGGTATTGAGTTTTACATACTGGTTTTACATCCAGGTATGGCACCAACTAAGCGTCACTGTCATATGATAGCTGTTTGCTGTGCAGGGCAGGACACAGAGTTTCAGGTGAAAATGTAGAAGGAAAGTTTATGAAATGGAACTCAGCCCACTTTCAAATCTCTGCTTCTCATTTCTGAAGCAGCTTTTGAGTCTTTCCCCCCTTTTGGCATTAGAAAATTGCCATGCATATTTTACAAAGAATAAAATTAGATTTCTTGATGTGCTTGAATAATCCTGGGCAGGACTGCAAAAATCCAGATGCCCTGGATGCTGTGAGCAAGGTTTGAAGGGAAAACTGTGCTACAAATCTCCCCATTAAGCAGTTATTTTCCTATTCCTTTAGAAGCAACTATCACCTTTTGTGAATTCACTCTATCTCAGTAAGAAAGGAGTGACTCTCTATCACAATTCTGTAAAAGAAGGATTCTGAAATTTCAGTACCCAAATGGGCTGAGCAAAGGGATGATGTGACATGTACACACATGAATGCCTGCCCCTGATCCCAAAGAAATCTGTCACCTGGATGTTTTATGTGTAGGTCAGGTCTCAAAACAGAGGAGCTGAGATTTCTGGCTGCATAGAAACATTCTCTGTTTCTGCTTCTTGTTATTTTGATGTTTCTTGCATTGAGTTTGTTCACTCTGGAGGCTTCAAAGCCTTCAGATCCTACATTTGCATTGTATAGATGCTCTGAACACTTTTGTCAATACCTTTACATCTGCAGACCTTTTCTTATAAGGGTATTCTGGCTTGTCATTTTGTCATTAGCGGTTCCTCTTGTCATGCTTGAATAACTCAGATAAATATCTTTTTGAACTATAAACCTATTGCACAAAGACTCTAAAGACTCTACATAAGATGTAAACAATAACTGATACGAAAAAGCCAAGCTAAAGTTTTTTAACTCTCAAAGCAAAAGGTTTCATCTTAGAAAAATAGAACTGGCTATCTACGTACCTACCTATTTAGAGATACAAAAATAATTAAATGCTTCTGCAATCTTCTCCAGAAACATATTAATTACTTCACCTTTCTTCTACCTGGAATGGAAGTTCCTGGAGACCCATCACACAAATACTGTCTACATGGGCATGGTTTTGCCAGGCTGAGGAGTGACTAGTCAGACAATAGAAACGAGTCCCGAGACTTTATTTGCTTTTGGAGGGGCTAACGGAGCAAATTAATTTGCTTTTCCTAAATAGGGGACTGAGATCCGAGGTACACTTGAAGGGGATTTGAATCCCTGCTTTTAAATCAGCTTTCTCTGGAGTTTTAATGAACTGTTTGCATTGGGTAACAAAGTCTGTGAATAATGGGGGGATGAAAAATTATCAGTCCCCTGGATCATATGGTTTGTATTGCATAGTGTAAAATAATTTGTGAGAGCAATATACACCTGTGAAATTGATATGTTGGTTTCTCTACATCATTCTTTTTGTGTTAATTTAATGGCTGGGACTATGAAGAGGGAGTCGAGTCAGGGAGAGAAGGAATGCAGCAGGGAGGAGGGATTCTCCCTGCACACAAGAGAGAGAGTGTGTTGCGGTAAAGGTGACTAGTCTATGAAGGTTTGGACAGATTTGCTGGAGCAGGCAGCTGGGCTCAGACAGCATTAATGAGATTGTTTATTAGTACCGGATGAACAATTCTGCAACTCACTTGACAAATACCAAGGAAAAAGCACCACAGGGGAGCGTCCCACTGCCTTTAGCAACTCTGTGATCTATGGAATAAAATAATCACCGAATTAAAACAATCTATTTTCCATCTATTGAGTTTTCTCTAACATGAAACCGCTTCTATGAGAATTTAAAATCCAGGCTAACCCTGCATGAGATAAGAAGCTTTGTTTAAAAATCAGAAGTCTGTGTTTAAAAATCAGAAGTCTCTGGTTAAAATAGCGGCATGAAACAGAAATGTTGTGACTGACTTAATAAGCCATGTATGCTGTACTGCATCTATTTTTTTTTTTTTGAGCTCCTTGTTTTGATTCTTAAATTCAAAAATGTTACCTTAGCTACGGCACTGCAGCAGATCTTACTACTGCAAACTGTTCTGTTTTCTACAAGTGTCTACCATTCCTGCATGCCGCATTGTTTGAATCTGTTTGAAATGGATGTTTGTCAGCTAACTTCAGGGTGTTCAAAAGCATTCTCATTGAAGCACTTTTTTTTTTTTTTTTTCTTTTTTACCTTCTTGAATATGTTCCTTTGGGGGTCTGTCTGTCTGAACTAAGCTTTGTCTGTAGCAAATACACTTTTTGATATTTATCTACATAAACACACACACTTCTGTACACATGAAAGCTATGTGCTCGCATGTACTTAATGCGCACATAGATTATCTTTCTTTTTCCTTCCATCCATCAACTCACCCAATCTAAGAGCAGTTTCATATACACTGGGAAAAGCAACAGCCTTTGCACAGTTTTTAGCTTTTTCTTGTCTGGGCTGCAAGATCATTAGAAAAGTGGATGTGAATGCTCCTTTTTCAACAAATTCTGTGAAAAGTTACAGAAACTGAAAGGATTAAGTCAACCAGTATGTCATTTACTTTTCAAATTAGTAAACAGAGATGTTTCTTCAACTGGTTGCTAACATGTTAACTGGTTGCTAACATGTGATTTCTCAGGTTACTTTTACTCAAAACTGAATCTCAAGATTATTTGTTAGGGTATACCAATTTTGTGGGGATTTTTCTAGTGTTTTTTACCACATTCCTTATCCTGTTTTGTGCTTCCTTAACTGTATGAAGTTCAACAAGGCCAAGTGCCGGGTCCTGCATCTGGGGCGCAACAACCCCGAGCAGCGCTACAGACTGGGAGATGAGTGGTTGGAAAGCTGCCTGGCAGAGAAGGACCTGGGAGTACTGGTTGATAGGCAGCTGAATATGAGCCAGCAGTGTGCTCAGGTGGCCAAGAAGGCCAACAGCATCCTGGCTTGTATAAGAAACAGTATGGCCAGCAGGTCTAGGGAGGTGATTGTCCCCCTGTACTCAGCTCTGGTGAGGCCGCACCTCGAGTTTTGGGCCCCTCGCTACAAGAAGGACATGGAGGTGCTCGAGAGAGTCCAGAGAAGGGCAACAAAGCTGGTGTGGGGTCTGGAGAACAAGTCTTATGAGGAGCGGCTGAGGGAGCTGGGATTGTTTAGCCTGGAGAAGAGGAGGCTCAGGGGAGACCTCATCGCTCTCTATAGGTACCTTAAAGGAGGCTGTAGAGAGGTGGGGGTTGGTCTATTCTCCCACGTGCCTGGTGACAGGACGAGGGGGAATGGGCTAAAGTTGCGCCAGGGGAGGTTTAGGTTGGATATTAGGAAGAACTTCTTTACTGAAAGGGTTGTTAGGCATTGGAATAGGCTGCCCAGGGAAGTGGTTGAGTCGCCATCCCTGGAGGTCTTTAAAAGACGTTTAGATGTTGAGCTTAGTGATATGGTTTAGTGGAGGTCTTGTTAGTGTTAGGACAGAGGTTGGACTAGATGATCTTGGAGGTCTCTTCCAACCTAGATGATTCTGTGATTCTGTGATTCTGTGATTCCTTTCTTGTGATGCCCAGATGCTTCCTCATGTCTCTTGACTCCAGCTTCGTGAACATCAGCTGACATTGTGATGATGACATAGTAATTGCTGAGTGGATTCCTCCCTTTCCTCTCATTCACCTGGCTGCTCCTTTCCTTCATCATGTCAGTGAAAAAAGTATCTTCTAACTCAGGTGAAAAGGTAGAGCGCACATCTCATCTCCTACACTGTTATCCTTTCTACAGCCTTCAAATACACTTTAGTCATTCTTGATTTCTCATTTGGTTGATGCAAGGATTTGCATATCGGAGTCTTCTAGATAGACTTGAGTTCTGTGGTTTTGAATTCAAAGTGTTCAGTACAACTTTAACAACTTTCAGTGCTCTCAAAGATTTATCTTCCCTGACTCTCATATGCAGTGCAGAAATAAGAGATGTTTCTGTTCAGCAGAAGGGCTGTTGTGGTTGCTGACAACCAACTCTGTATCTAGAAGGAATTTCATCCCCACAAACAGATCTGAAGTTTTAGATTAGCAATAATGGATCAGTGATAGCACCTGTGTTGGTACACACAAGCCATCTATTTGGAAAGCTTTTGCTTATCTGGTTCAGCATAAAGCAATAACACGTAGTAGCTGCAGAAAGCTGGAACATCTGTTGGTTTTGGTGTCCTTTGCCCATAGTGTTAAGGACAAGATAACTGAAGTCAGTAAAAAATCTCCAAATGATTTGAATAGGTCTTAGGCTAGTACTTTAGATGAGTTTAGATTTACATTGTAAATGAAGTTATCTACAAATCAAGTAACATATGCATGAAAGAAGAATGAACTTACTGGAGCTGCCTAGATGCTTTAATCTGGCATTTATTCAGGCATTTAACAAAACTGAAATCTTTTGTTTACTTGATGTCTGTTTTGCAGGACAGCTCTCTTATGGTAACAGGGTGGTTTTCAATTTCTTTTTTCATCTTCACCATTGCAATGTGTCATTGAGCAATCATATTTTTCCCCATGAATTTCTAGTTGAAGAAATTTGAGCTTTGACAGAAGTCTTAAATTCCAAATCTTTTTATGAGGAAAAATGGAATGCACTCCATATGCAAAGCCAAAAATAAACTGTCTTAATGAAATTTTGGCAATCTAATCAAAATACAGCAGCCAGTTGTCATTAATCCAGTTACAATAATATTAGCACTACCAATTCAAATTAATATGGAAACCTATCAATGATAATTATATCTTTAAAATTTTAAAAGACTTTCTAATATTTATCCCTTTCCACTGGTGCTGTGCTCACACCTCCAGTATCCCAACAGGTCATAAGGACATTGCACGTGGCCTTACTGCAGCTGAGTGGGGTCTATTTGGCTTTACTTTTATGTGTTTCCTCACCACAGGCTACTGCTCCCAGCATGGTGTGCGTGGCTCCACAGCCTCCCCCAGGCTCAGCCCCTCAGGGGCTCTTGTTTGCTGGCCAGCGACTCCCTGGCTTTGCCAGACCCTTCCCACGGAGGCACTGAAAATCAAAACTTAACAAGTACAACAGATAGCACCTTTTTATTTATTTATTTATTTAAATAAAATTTCAGGGCCAAGTGCTTTTAATTTAAGACTATTTTTTTCAAGATCTTAGCCCCATGCACATCAAAATCCTAATAGGTATTTGGGGACTGTTGAAGAGCCTCGTCATTTCAGTCTGGGTGGCTAACGCTATTGAGGACCACAGCAGTCATATAGCTAATCGTACCACATCAGCTCTGTGGCACTGTGTAACCACAGCTAATTGAGGATATGACTGTTAAGGTCTAAATGTTTTGAGTATGTACTGATAATGATTAACAGTCAGTAAGAAGTAACCACTGGAAATGTGTGTTGTTAATGAGTGGCAATCTCATTAAGTGTTATTTTGTAGTTTAAACCTGGCCTGGCGGTATCAGTCATTTATCTGTTTCCATCCAGATGGTATATATACCCCTGTTTTTAGTTGCAACACCAGTGATGGGCAACAGTTGAGGGTCTGGATGAGAATTTTACACTTAACCTCCTCTCAGGTTAACTTACTCTTAACATACTCTCACTTAACATACTCTCAGGTTTAGCTGTCTGAAAGTTGGGTGTTCAGTTTGTGCAAGGCATTTATGGTACACCATAGTCAGTGAGGGAGGAAGGCCTCATCAGGCAGTGAGTCAACCCAGCTGTCCTGGACACTGAGCATGGGATCTGCAGTCAATGCTTACATCTTTTGACTGATTATAGAGAAGGCTTATGTGCATTGTATAGGTTTGGGACTGGACTAACAGTCATTGGTGAGCTATGTCCTGTCCCTGAGGACTGCCTCTTTTAGGTAATTACATTTCATTTTAATTCTGGCCCAAGATACCTAAACATAAACCAGCCAAGATAGATTTCTCAGATTCACGCACCAACTACCTGTGTCAAGATGAATACTAATTTATTTCGGTGGTGTGTTTGCTGGGAGCTTATGTGGTAGGAACAGGAGAAAGCCTCCTCCATTTTCTGTTGTGCCTGCAGCTAGGCAGCTGTACTCGTTTTATTGAACCAAGTTCAGAGATTCATAGATTATAAAGGCCAGGAGGAACCATTGTGATCATTTACTGTGACCTCCTCCATAACATAGTCCATCAGAGATTTTTGAATTAATTCCCAGTTGAACTAGAGTGTTCCGTTTAGAACAATGACCAATCTTGTTGAAAGTGTTTCCAGAGATGTCTGCCATAATCAGTAGCAAATTATTTTAATGTTTTATTAGTCTTTAACTTTATTGCTTTATATTCGATCTGAATTTGGCTTGCTTCATCTAGATCATTGGATCTCATTACAGAATTACCGACTAGACCCATGAATCTTCTCTTATGAAATATCTGTTTGTCATGTAGGTACAGAGACTTTGAGCTTGCCACCCCCTAACCTGCCCTTTACTAAGACAGGTAGGATTAAGTACTTACTGAAGGACATGTGCTGTGGGAAGTATTTTCCAATCAGTAAATCTTCAATAAACATTTCTGTTATTAACACCCTTATAATATTGCAGGTCTTGCAATTGGACAACACAATATCCCTGTAGGTATTTGCACTACTGCCAAGTACAGAAATATGGATATCATACCTATTCCTAATAAATATCCTCTTTATTCATACAAAGTTTGTGTGTCTGATTTTGAGCTCACTGTTTCACTTGGGGGTTGTGTACAGATGGTTAGGTCTCTTAATGCCCATATCCTCAGATAAGTAATAGGCGACAGATTCTCCCATTCTGTAAGTATGGCTACATTTGACCATATTAAATGCAGTAAGAAGTGCAAAAAGCCACACCAAGTGGCTTGCCCAGGTGCTTATTTTAGTAGGTGAGCCAACCTTAGTATTAGTGATCTGTCCATATTGTTTGCCTTTCATGCACACTTTCATGTTCTCTACAAGTCTGTTAGTAATGTACTTATGTTTAATCATAGATATATCATACAACATACATTTAAAAATAACTGCTGTCCACTCTTGAAGCAAATGATGATGTTTATTTTACCTTTTCTTTCTGGTGCACTTCAACTTTAGTTATCTCAGTTTTTAGTCTCCAGAGTTCCTCATGGAATTGCAGTACCAATTTTTTCTTCCCAAAGCTGTTTTGGAGCTTACAAGTTACATTTGCTCTGAAGAAGTTCCTCTTTTTTCTCTCTGTTGCTTATGAAAGAACTGAGGGAACCAAAGAACCAACAGATTAGATAGATGCTTGAAGTTGGGAGCTCTTCATACCCCTTTAACAAACTATCAGACAGTTTTAATCCTTTAATGGGTTTCACATTGGTTTTGTGTTGCTCTAATTTCGTAATCAAAATGTGTTAAGTCAAAGGCCTTACAGAAGTCTAAGAGTATTACATCAACAACACTAATCATCTGTAATTACTTCTATCACTTTATTAAGACTTACAATGTGATCAAGAAGATATTGTTAGCTCTTTCCCATCATACACAATTGGAAAGAATCCTATTGTGAATTGTTAATTCTATGATACAGAACTAGGATGTTGCTACATATCGTGGTTAGAGCAGAAAACCTGCTTGGGTAATGAGATAATCTTGAGATGTCAGCGTCCCTTCCCACCTCCATAGCATGCAAGTATAGTGTCTGAGAGCTGCTGGGAGGATCAGGTGAAGGGGATTTGACAGTTCCTGTATGGAGCATTGCATTCAGTGCAGGCCATACTCTTTGTCTTCCACTCAGGCCCTGTTTCTTCTGGTGAGTACTATTGCATAGAAACGTGTTGGCATAATTTTCCCATCACCAGTATAAGTTGATTATTTCCTCAGTTCCACTTAGTGCATAAAGCACAGCAGTTCCAAGGAAGCTAGTGCCAGACAAAGGTAGTAGTAAGCAGTTTAATAAGCAGATTAATTGCAAGGCTTAATACTGCAATATCCAGCCCATAGATTTATTTATTTATTATTATTATTATTATTATTATTATTATTTTAGTGTTAGGCTAGAATTGCACTGGAATTTTAATGATGCAAAGGAATGAAATGAACATGGTGACATATGGTGATTTGGTTATCATCACACTTTGTGAATGTTAACTGTATTTATTCAAGTTGTTCTTTAAAATATTTTAACCTTTTGGGCCATTTCCTTCTAGCCTTTCTTCTTCGATAGATGCAGCATTTTATTAGCCTAGCATAAAGGCTAGCAGAAGAGCCCAAATCTCTTGTTGCTCTACAGAATGTACCTGACTGTGCCGTGAGGTAACACGGCTTTAGGAACCTTCCCCTTATCACAGCCATTGTGCTCAGTCTTATGAAGACAAGTTTTCAGGGCTGAACAGGAAGCATAAACATTGACTGATTAATGATAATGCTGTGCTTTTGCACCTCAGCCATGAGCTAGAGAAAACTCCTTTATTCCTTGCATATGGAAAGGTGAATTATTAATGTTTCCATACCCAGCATCCAGTTATAAATGTAGCATCAGGGAAAATAAGACAAGTGACCTCAGAAGGGCATTCTTGTCTAGTGCCGTCATTATAGCACGGCTGTTCGGTGCTACAAGGCTTGGGATTGCTCAGCCACTGCAGACATCCCATCTACTTTCTGTAGTCACTAAAGAGGTTGCATTTACCACAGGCAACTTAAGGTGTACATTGCCCATACTCATAGATCCCAGTGCAGTACAGAGCCCTGGATATCTCTGCAGTGATAATTCCTTCACAGAAATACCCCAGGAACGAGGTTGTCATAGCTTTCTTCTGTGTTCCAGTTATGCAGTTAACTTTGAGGCTTCCTCTTACTATGTTTAATTATCACTACATTTCCTAGATCTCTGCAAACACAAACTCTCTTGCCATGATGTTTTTGTTTGTTTGTTTGTTTGTTTGTTTTTCTTTTCAGGAGTCTGTATCTTTAGTGGCTTTCAGTGTCTTTTGTGTGTGCACTGACTGAAACATTAGCCCAGTGAAGACATACCCACAATCGTTCATAACATCTACACTTTCTGAAAGAAACTCAGTTGAAAAACTATGAACTTCTATTAATTATTCTCAAAATCAAAAACAAAACCACACATAAAAAAACAGTAAAATTTCAAGATAGCCATGACAAAGAATTAATTTAAACTTGCTGCCAGGAATTGTTTTTCACTTGCACAATAATGTTAGAATATGGTTGCAGGTATACATGCAATGTAGTTCACTGAACAATATGTTTTCATGAAGTGAATTTTAAAACTGTTGAGAAAGTAGTGGCAAAAACTCATTTCTGATTCTGCAAACACAATCAGTTCTTTGTGTATGATGAAGCAATCAGTGAACAGAAATTTCACTATGCAGCTCCTTTGAGCAATCTTAAGAAAATGTATAGTTTGAATTATGAATATTCAACAGTCCATAAAATAGCACAGTTAAGGACTCTTCTAATATGTCTGAATTATGAATAGTTCCAGGAAAGGTGGCTCACTGAAAAGGAACCTAAATTCGTCAATTCATTCTCACACCATTATATGCTAATATTATTACATGCAGTTTGTATTTTACATCTCATACTTTCTTAGCTCTTTCATTCCTGTGATCTAAAAACATTTAAGAAAAAATGTACAAAAGAATGTATTTCATGAAGTAAAGAAACTTGTTTGAGAATGAAATCTACAGCAGATGTTGTAAACTCAATTTCAACCACATAAAATACATCTCTAGGTGGCAATTACCACATAGTGCCATGTTTGAATAACACGAAAACATACTCCACAGGACACAATGAATGGATAGCTACAAACAGATAAAAGTGCTGAAATACAGCATAGTCATTGTCTGCAAAGAGGCAGTGCCTGCCAAAAGAGGCACCTTCAAGGCCCAGGGAGTGAACTACTACATCTAGAATAGGTCAGAGCAATTTTGACAAAGTCTTTTTTTGACACTAAAAAGCTATTTTGTCAAAACCCAAGTTTTTCTTAGAAATAATTTCAGCTGAAGTTGACTAGGAGGATTTCAGAGGAGACTAAAAAAGGTTCCAAAGGGATTACTAGCAAAAGCTCCATTTCCCATATTGTGAGATATCCTCATCCCTTCCCTGTATGTTCTTTTCTAGTGGGAGAGACCTCACAGAAAGGGGGAAGGTACTTGTCAGCGTAACAGAGAGGATTGTGCTTTTGCATCCCTCAGTTGAAGCATAGCTTCTGGCAACTGCTGCGTGCTGAATCCTGTACCCTTTTGGTCATTCCTAAAGAGCCCCATGGTCTTGTACACTGGTGATCTGCACAGATTTTATTTTGCTTTCCCCTCTACCCATCAGCTGGACCCTGAGGAGCTGGCCCAAAGAATTGCAAATGATGACATCCCCTTTAGTTTAGTGGAATTACTTCAATTTTTTAATTGTAAGTAGCAGTTAATTGTGTTATCTAATAACTCTAATAATTCTTAGCACTTTCATAGAACTTTTCATCTTCAAAGAGTATCACTAACATTAACTAATTAATTTTCCAGTTTTCGACTAAGACAGAATTGCAAGCTGTGATCATGCAGACCACCTAGGTAATTATAATTTTCTTTGCATTGAAGATTATTCCGAAGACAATTTTTGTTATTTTAGGTGCAGTCTTGCAAATGCTAATTTGATCAGATAAGAGTTAAAGCTGAAATGATTAAATGATGGAATTTCTGTTTTAAAAACTTCAAGAGCGGCAGGCTAGTAATCCTTATTGAAAAAGGACCTCTTTCATCTAAAACTTGACTATTAAGTACTGAAAAATAGTGCTAAAGGACTGGTTTTGACAGAGTCTAGGCATAGAAAGAAAATGACTGAATCTAACTTTTATACTATCAGAAAATGATTAAATTAAATATTCAAAGTTGCACTGGGGCTTTTTTTGGTTCACAGCAGTCTTTTGAGAACATTTTCCACAATGATTTTCAGCACAGCATTAAGTAGAAATTGGTCCTTTTCACCTAAAAGAAGTACAAAAGCTGCAGTTTGCAGTAAATAATTTGGTCAAGATGCATAATGTATGAGCCACTGTTCTACCAGCCACAGCTTTCTTGATTATTGACTGCATCTATTACTCTAGTGATTATTGCTTTTTATTTAAGGGATAGCAAGTGGCTAAAAGAAGAGAGTTAACTGCTTTTTTACCCCTACTCTAGGATAATAACAATTAAATAATATAAGGTACTCAAAATGAGCAATAGTTCAGGTTCCTTAAATGTCTTCTGTGTCTTCCCTCCAGAGACAAGCACAACGAGGTGAATCTCATCATTATTTGTCTTTTCAAGGGCAAAGCTGTGATAGACAGGGCTTAATGTGTATCTTGGTAGAATTGGATTTGATCCTCAAGGCTGGGCCAGAGGGCTGCTTTGTTAGATTTGTTAGATTTACTCTCTCTCCCGCGCTCTCTCTCTACCACAAACAAAATTACCTCTTGGAGGCCTGCATCAACCCCAGCATCCTGAGACTATCTCCTTTTCTTGATTTCAGTCACATCTAAATCAGTTTAAACTGTCGACACGATGATTTGTGGAGAGACAGGGATTAAGCAGAAGGGAGATTAACACAGTTGTCTGTCTTCTTTGAAATAATATACCTGCTGACAGTAAGGGCATTCTTCAATTTACATAACTTAGCTCACAAGGAAGGCTTTGTGGTTGTTATTGGGTTGCTTTTTTGCTATAAGCAGTGCAAACTCACCTGCCCCCTGCACATTTAAAACCTTGACAGTCCATCTCTTCAATTCCTGTAAGATTGAGAGACATGCCCTCTTCTTTTTCTAGGTGGAAGGAGCTTTTTTGGTCTTTGAGTAAAATGCCTTCAAATAGATTATTTAAGAAATATGTATTAAATTCTCCTGGAAAGAAGATGAACTTCCCATTCCCCAAAGAAAATATTTACATTCCAATAGAGTCAAAACTCTGTGAACAACTGTTTTGAAATAGAATCACAAACTCCAGATTTTTCTTTCATTTGCTGGTAGAAATAAGCAGATAACTTATTCTTCTAATTGGAGAAAAAAAAAAGAAAAAAAAAGTATGCAATATTCAGTTTTAATACTTACCTAGGTAATTCTTGACAGCACTAACAAGAATTAGTTGGGTGGTATTTTGTGCTTGGCCTCACTCTGGTGGAGAACAAAGGACTGTAGAAGAAGAAGACAATATCATCTAAAAATGGGAATATGAATGTGTATTTTTCTCATACTTCCTATATTTTATCTTTGTTCTGTTATAACGGATGAGGCACAGAGATTTTTCTTCTGTAGGTACACGGCTTTGTAAAAGAATCTTGATTTAAATTAGGAACTGCATTGTGAGGTAACATTATGCAAGTTAAGGAAAAGCACAAACTTCATGCCAGCAAATTGATAAATGTACTGTCACAGCTGCATAAACTGGAAGAGCTGCATATGCAGGAAAAAAGGAAATAATTACATTCAGAAAAAAAGACAGTAGCTTTCTAGGTGTGAAACTTTTCTTTTAGGTACCTTCTATTTTTACGTGAAATTTCACATAAAAGCTGCTTTATGATTCCTGGGTAATATGCTGTTCTGTTAGGATGAGGGATCTTATGTAGTTATCTCTGGGAGTCTAAGCATTTTAAAAACATCTGTTGCACCAGCACTGGGAGAGTTTTTCCATTACTGAGTTCCAGCTTACTGCTCATCACATTGCAGAGGAGTGAAGGCAGAGGAGCAGGCAGAAACTTTCTGTTCTTTTCATCTCTCTCTCTGTGTCTCATTGAAGTGCTAGGCAAATTTTGTAATATGTTTTATGGTATTTTTAATATTAACAATTACAATAATATTACCAACTAAAAGCAGTGGCTTAGATAAAGTAAGAGACAATCCATTTCTTAAAGTATTTCCTGAATCAGATCTGAAACAGATAACCTAAACCTGTTTCTGAGTTTTGAAGAAATTTGGTTGTTTTTCTCCTTTTTTATTTTTTTTTAATTTTATTTTTTTTTATGCTTAATGATTATCTTTGAGTTTCCACAGTTGCATTGTGACTCAAGAGACAGGTTCTTATCCTAAAGTTACCAACTAAAATTAACAGGTGTAAATCATTCAGAATTTATAGTCAAGAAATTTCAGACAGGCATCCAAGCTTTGAGGTGTTTATCAAACTTGAACTGGATCTTTAGAATTTATCCGTCTAATTCGTAGAATTAGAAATTCTAATAGAAATTGTGATAAAACACCATTTTTAAATAGCTTCTGTGATGTAACATTTTATTTACTTAATATTTAACATTTGAAGTAACATTTTATTTCCTTAATATTTGTGAGTATCAACACTTCTTTAACGGAATAAAGGTGAAGGTTTGATCCTCAGTTGTGTATAAATCAAGACACTGAGCTGAGAGAGATTATCCCAGTGGATAATGGTGTCCAGGAGGAGGTGTCCTGGTTTTGGCTGGGAGAGAATTAGTTTTCTTGGTAGGTACTCGTATGGTGCTGTGTTTTGGATTTTTGATGAAAGCAGTGCTGATAACCCATGGATGTTTTAGTTGTTGCAGAGCATTGCTAACACAGAGCCAAGGAGTTTTCAACTCCTCGTGCTGCCCTGCGAGTGAGGAGGCTGGGGGTGCACAAGGACACAGCCAGGACAGCTGGCCCAGACTGGCCAAAGTCATTCCATACCATATGACGCCATGCTCAGCAATAAAGCTGGGGTGAGGAAGGAAGAATTGGGGACATTTGGAGCGATGTTGTTTGTCTTCCCAAGAAACCATTTTCTGTGATGAGCCCTGCTTTCCTGGAAGTGGCTGAACACCTCCCTGCTGATGGGAAGAAGTGAATGAATTCCTTGTTTTGCTTTGCTTGCGTGCACAGCCTTTGCTTTACCTAGTAAATTGTCTTTATCTCAACCAATGGGTTCTCACACTGTTACCTTTCAGATTCTCTTCCCCATCCCACTGAGGAGATGTGAGTAAGTGGATCTGTGGTGCTGAGCTGCCTACCATGGTGTGCAGAGAGAACATTATCAGTAACACATGCCGTTATGCAAGACACTCAATGCACTCCAAAGCCATGTGAATTTTCTGCAAACCTTTCCACTGATTTGCTCCATTTTGGATAAGATCTGTAATGTGACTATTTTTTTTTTTTTTTTTCATATCAACTAATGCTGGTCTGTTGATGGTTGAAAAAGATTTGAATGAGAAAAGAGAAGTGTCTTACAGAGGGTTAGGGGAGGTATGGTAGAGACAGATAACTTCACCAGAAGTGACGCACAATGATTAACAGAGGTGGAATACTTGATGACTATCACCTTGAAGAAAAGGGACTTGGGCAGCCGTATGCCTTCTAGTACATTCTACCTATGGTAACTGTAATTGTGTCTGTAGGTCAGATCTCATTTTTAATTAATTACATTGCTGAATTGGGTGTTTTTAGGAAGGACAATCTTAATTTTAGCCTTAAAATCCTAAAAGACTTCCTTCTAACTAAATAAACCAGTCAGAAAGAATAGGGCACCTCTATAAATTATCCTGAAATTCCACTTATGGGAAAAAATGATCTGAAAATTACCTTGTATTACCACAGATACAAGAAGAATCAGAAATGCCAAGGGGATGCTGAGGAAGGCTACTGTCTAGTTTAACCTATTAGTTCATTTACTTTCACTTTTTGGCTTTTCAGAAATAATTGCAAACAACCTCTTGACAGAAAAGTATTCATCATTCCTTTTTAATACATGAAAGAATGTCTGGTGTTGCCACCCAATCTATGACATGGAAGGATTTCATTTTGTTTGCTTTCTGACACATTTGGTTTATTGTGTGCAGGTTTAGAAATATATGGAATTTTGTTTATGCTTGCAGTACCTAATCTAAAATGGAGAGAGAAAAAACATTTCCTTCTAAACTCATTCTGCAAATTAAACTGCTCACAATATTCTTTGTGGGAGTAAAAAATTGCATGAATCCCCAGCATGAAGAAGCACTGGGATTAAATACCAAACCATTCACCTTCCTGTGACTTCCTATCAATGGGTTAAATGTGATAAACAGTTTATGTATTCACATCATTTTAAGCTTCTGGGTATATCTGCTGAGTGAATACATTTGCTGTTGTTTTTTCGGCTCATCAGTAAATCTAGTACAAATCCGATAGTATACCAGTTGGATTTATATTGCTGCAACAGACAGAGATTATTACTGATGCCAAGAAGACTGATTTTCTGCTGATATGATTAGGAGAGTAGCTGTGCAAAGCTACATATTCATATATAAGAGCACTATAGTCCAGTAGAAGCCCATAGAAAGGAATTTCACGTTGGATCTCGAAAAACACAGACTAGTTATTGCTCTATCTTACTGCATCTATTAGACAATTCATACAAATTCTTTAATTAGCCTCTTCATGTGTGCTAGGAAATGGGCTTTCCATATTAACCAGGGAAATGTCAACTGAAGGCTATAGGGGCTAGTGCTAATAAGGTTAATGAATAGCTGGCCTGAAAAGCAACAGATGGGCCTAACAGAGCGAGAGCCTTAATGGCATTTATAATGCCTAGGGTCAACCGCAGTTTATCTTCATTTTTTTTCTCATTTAAAATATTCCAGAGGAATAATAAAGTAAGTTTAAATTTTTCCCTACAGGGAGATGAAATTTTATGCAGCACTGTTTATTGAATGTCAATGTGTTTGGTTATAAACAGGGGACTGCTGCACTGAGCTAGAACTGTAGTTGCTTATCTGTATTTGCATTTACAGAGACTTTTTTCCTTTAGATCATTTAAAATAGTACTCTTTTTATCAACTGCTGCTGAACAGTTTTTCTTGCTGAAGATGGGCTAACACAGAAGGTCAATCTCTGGTCATATATTGTAGTTGGATACATGTCTATTATGCTAAGTTTGAATAAAGGAATTGTAAGGGTAGAGTTTGAATGACCTATGTTGTAGTCTCCCCAAAGATAACAGAATTCATACTCATTATTATGGAATGTATCATATAATAGAATATGATAGAAATGACAAAAATATACGGTAGAATTAATGAACTTTTCCAGCTTTAGCAGAAAATGTTTCTCATCAATGTTTGAGTTTAATAATAATTTCTGTGACCTCATTGTCTGTTATCTCAAATACATTAGCCTTGCCCTGGTAGGAGTAAACTGCACAGGAGGCAATTGGTATAGTCTTCTTTGCTCTAAATGCAGGCTTGCAGTCATGTTAAACCAAAGTTAATGCACACCTGTGTAGCCTGAATTTAGTATACAAGGTCTGAAGTCACATATCAGTTAAAATAGCAAAATATAACAATGAGGGAAATTTTAAGACATGTTCTAACAAAATTAATTACTTGAATAGTGATGGGGAGGGAGGGGGGCAGACAGAAACCTCTGCTTTCTTATTTTGCTTATAGGTCCGTAAAACTATTCATAGTAAATATACGGATCCAAAGTAGCTTTACCTATGCAACTCACTTTCATACCTTGGAAATACACAGAAAGAGCTAAGAATGTTTTTAAGTTAGAGGATTTATGATAATGGGTAAGGCTTTTTAAAGTACTCAGTCCTGAGCTGGTGTTGCCAAGTTTACCGCTTAAGATGCTTTGAAATCATCCATCCCCTTTATGCTTCTTTACTGCTTCTGTAAGTCTGTGATGAAACTCCCATTGACTTTAATGGGGGCAGAGATAGGCCAAAACTGTAGGCTTCTGAAAATCTCACTTTATATCAGTTTTTAAGATGCTATTGGATTATTCATAATGAAGACTATTGATTAAACTATGAATTTGTGTAATTTCCAAAGTATCTGATGAAATTCATCTCACTCAGTATTAGAGATCTAAAAATTAGGTGTTCAAGTTAAGGCCAGACAGTAGATTATTCAAGACAGATCTTCCTACTAAGGTCGTCCAGCAAAGAACAGAAAAGCAATTAATTATATAAGATATAATGACAGAATTAATTTTCTTATTCATGGTAAAAAAAAGGATTTGTGTTTCAATATTTCTGACATTTTGAGTTGTAGGGATCTGCTTTATAATACTGCCAATATAAATATACATGCGATTTGTCAAAATTTTCAGATGTCAGCTTAATTTACAAATAACTTTGGATATTTTGTTAATGAATATAATATTCTGCATACAATATAGAGTGCTTTAGTGCCAATGAACTGTAAGAGAGATTCATCTATCTCTGAATAATTTAATAATTGTTCTACCATCTCTATAAATTTGGCAAAAGAAAGAAAAATATTACTGCATAATTTAAGTAATGAATTCCACAGAATTTGTGAAGCAGTGTTTAATCTGATTTGCTCACTGATAGCTATGGGCTGGAATAAAACTTGACCCAAAACCAGGAACATCTAATCTTTTGGTGCCACTTATCATAGAAAGACCTATCATACCTATTTGTGATAGATCTATATTGTTTACTGGTTTGCAGATAGGACTGCCTTTGTACAGTACTTGCAAGTTTGTATAGATACAGGAGGAGTGAAATCTACCGACTTTTCCCTTGAGCACCATAGAACTTCTGTACTTCATTAAACAGGTGATTTTCACCCTCTTTTGTGCTTTCTACTGTACAGTGACACTGGGGCAGGTAATAGAAAGTAGTTCCACTTGGCTTCTAAAAAGTAGCATTGAACATTCCCTGATGTATTTTAAGAAGAATCTTTTTTGTTGTTGTTTAAGTGTACGCGTGACATCTTTTCAGTAACTGAGTCTTATATAGTGGGAGTATTGCCTGTCCTCTGAATCACCTGCTCCTTTCATTTAAATCATGTTAATTTTACACAGTGTAGGTTTTTTTTTTTTTTTTTTTTCTATTTAAGGAAAAGGAAACTAAAACTTGCATGTTAAATTGAAAGTCAAGTATGATGTGGGTGCCTCTTCTAAAATCCTGATTGCATTCCATCTTAGTTTTCTGAATTTTATAGTAAGATAACTTTTCATTTAGTCTGTCTGCTGACTTAAGCTCTGCAGGGCAAGAAAAGAGTTTTTTTTTTGCTAATTGGAATCTTTCAGATATTAAGTTTAAATATAATTTTGTTTAAGGAGCTCTTTCTTCATTATTTTAAATGACACAGACTTTATTTTGTAATACTGATAGATTGTAAATTTCAGAGAGGATTTCAAATGTTTAACTCCAGACAATCACTTGGCAATCACATGAAAAGAGATGATAAGCCACTTACTGAAAAAGAATTTAACTGATGTTCTCTAATAAATAGATGTAACATTTTTTAAAAGCAAAGCTACTCTTGCCTCTTTTTTTTTTTTTTTCCTGCTTGATAGAACAGACAACAATATCTTTTTCAGTGTCTTGGATGTAAAATGTATGGTACGTTTATGATTAGCTGGAACTCTGCCTGCCTCAATTTAATATACGAGTGATCACTACTCGTTTGTATACTTCCTGTAGTTCAAATCTTGCTAGTGTTTAGCATTAGAGAATGACTTATGTTTGTGTTGCATTATAATTCTACTGAATATGCAATATAATTCTACTGAAATCGGATAGATGGCACTGTTGGATTGCTGATAAACCATCTTGAGACTGAATCCTACATTGCTAGTTTTCAGAAGGATATTATTACTTGCTAAAGAACTGTTGCTTTAGAGAGCTTGATAGAAACACATTTATTTTAGCCTGTATTTTTTCAGCAGTGGGAGTCAAACTACCAGTCTGGTTGTTGGGCTGTATTTCTCTCCCTTCTATTTGCTCCTGATGGTTGGATTAAGACTTACGGGGGATATACCAAGGTATAAGTGTTCCTTACTGCACATTAAAGTCTTTTTGTTTAAAGCAGATAGGAGAGAGAATTCTGATTCTTTTTTCCTTTATCATAAGCTAGAGCATTCCATGTTGTGTTACACGCACCTTTTATATTCCATTTATCCCTTTCTTTGAGGTCTTAAGAATTACGAAAACCACCTGTGAAATTGCCTGTATTTACAGATGTATTGACTGTGATCATCTGAAGCAAATTAAAGAGTAACTTGTCCAGCTTGTGCTGTAGTTTAAGATCAGACAAATCCAAAAGAGTTGTTGGAACTAGTCCAGGTAAATCCATTAGATTTTTAATGCAACTTTTTCAGGAATATTAAAATGAGAATTTTCTTGATATATTATCGAACATATGACTTGGATTATAACCAAACAAATGATGCCAAACAATGAGCAACAGTGAGATGACTCATTTATCCTTGAATATATTACAATGTTGCTGAGTAAAAAGTACATTAAAGAGTTATTTTTATGCACAAGTGGTATTCTGTTATAGAAAAATCTGCATACCAGTTGTGAATTCTTGATTGTTACAGCAAAAACCAAAGCTAGACAGACTTGTTGAACATCTGTTTTGCAATATTAATTCCGTCTGTGCCATGTCATTTATACCCATTCTTCTCAGCATTTCAGTGAATTAGCACCACAGTAGGAGACTTCTGTAAGCAGCTATATGTACAGCATTATAAAATATTTTCTTTTTTTTTTTTTTCCTCGTATATAATAGACTAAAATTGTGCAATTTCTGTGATTTCAAATCATAATTACTGCTCCTAAAATTACTAAATGCACTCATTCCCCTTAGAAGAGCTAAGCAACACTTTGGAGGAGGTAATGGACTTCAAAAGGCAAAGTTGCTGCTATAGGTGTATAGCTTGAAATGTATCATCCACTGCTAGAATTCTCCATTATGATAATGGACAAACAACCTGGCAATGATTATTATTAGTGATTATATTCTTTCAGGATTGTTTTATTTGGGAAATGTAGGAACAGATCTTCCCTATTGTGAGGAAAAAGTGGAGAGAACAACACAAAGTGGGAACATTCCCTGCAAATTTTCTCATGGGAAACTTTTCTCCATTTTGTTCCTTCAAAAAGCAAAAGGTCTGTTCTGGTGGAGAACATTACAGGGACTGCCTCCAAGAACTCTGAAAGCTGTCAGGAGGCCAGGGCATCCCTGTGATGATCCTCTGCCTTCACTTTTCTCTGTCTACTAAGCATCTTTTGCTGTCTGTCAGAAGATTTTCAGCAGTACTATTCTTGCTTGGTGATGGCAGCTGGATCCAAGATCCTGAGTCTCAATTGTGTTTGAAAAGAAATTAAAGTGTAAATGGGAAGAAAGCACTATTATTTTCAAGTAAGATAGGTAATGAGATGCAAGAAGTCTTGCTATGCCTGAAGGCTACCTCCTGGCCTGCCCATTTGGTTTTTGATCCCATGCACATTCTCATGTATTTACAGTTCTCAGCATTGGTAGCTGGAAGAATTAAGACAGATATCATCTTCTCTTGCCAAGGCTTTTCTATTTCTGGTCTGTACATCCTGTTATATAGTGTTCTTGTGGGAATGAATTAAGTCTTGGTTATTTTAATAGACATTAGAAATTAAAAAAGATGTTAGGTGCAGGAATAAATCATCAGGACTGCACATGCTCAGTGCAGAGTAAAATTTATTTGCATTGAGTCAAGTCACATAGGGAAGTAAATTTTTCTTCAGCTAAAAGTATGTGTACAAAAATAAAACACACCTGTTATTCATGTCTTATGAGGCTTTATAATTTCATGTCTGCACAAAGTCAGTAGGCTATTGCAAATGAACTGCACCTAATTCAACAACTCTGTTCCAAGAGAACAATACTCTAAAGGTATCATATGATATAACAAAAATCAGATTATATTGGAGGGTTTCAATCTTTGATGAAATGAAAAAACAATTTTGCTGATGACTTTTGCCTCTTTTGTTTCAGGACACATTTTTCACTTGAGAATTAGTGTCTAGTAGAATAAAACTATTATTATTAGGGGAATGTACACTGCATATGGTATAACACCTGAATATAACTTCTTAGTAGACCAGCTTAATTCTAAATTAATTGTGTTAAAAACAAAAGAAAAAAAGTATTGGTTGTTAGTTTGGTTGTTTGAACATTTTATAACTTTAAAAAGTATACACAATTTATGATTAACAAATGCTGTTATTTGTGTCTCTGCTTCAAGTGTGTAATTAAAATAACTGCAGAATCTGGACCTTTGTAGACAAAGCTTTTAACCTCCACAAGCATATATAAATAGATACTTCTCAGTTAAACATGTTCTAGGTGACCAGTTGTGCCATTTGCAACATACTGAAGTCTCAACTGCTTCCGTAACCAGATGCTTAATGTTCAGGGAAAAAAAAAAAAGTACTTGTAGACATTTTTAAAAAATCTGCTCATTTAGGTGGAATAAAACAGGTTCTAGGAGTAATTGGGGACTACTTCACTGCCTGTAAGAATTCATCAAGGCAATCTTTTTGCCTAATGATCCAGCCGTGGTTATAAATTACAGGACCATTGTAGATTCAACTAGCTTTTGTTTCAGCAAAAGAGAAAAAGAAAAATTGCCTTAGAAACAAAAATAATTACCTGGTATTTTAAATAAGGTTTAAAATATTTTAATAACTATAAAGATGTGAATTGTAATTACTTTCCATTGATATCTCTGCTTATTATCTTAGAAACACTTGATCATTTCCCTGAAAGCAGACAAGAGCCTGAAATGTCTCTGTCTTATATTTCTAAAGAGGGAGCTTTCCAGTAGCTCCTGTCAGATATTCAAATGATTTACAGGAGATTGTGAAAAATGTTTCAGTGTAAAAAATTCTGTTTAAAACTTTACTGAAGTAGTAGTGCAAATTTTTGTTTAAATTAGTGAAACGAAATAAAGAACTTAATGCTGACATCCTACTACATGTCTACAATGACTACAATGTCTCCATCCTGTTGCATATTGAATTTAGTGAAAAAAGAAACTTCTATCATAAATGAGGATTGAGATTTGAAAAGCTGGTGAAGTCTGATAGTGGCAGGAAAATCTTTGCTATGTTGAGGACACACAAAACTATGAAGTGCCTCAGTGAGAAACACAGTGGAACTATTAGAACCACAAATTAGAAATAAGTACAAAGAAATATATTTCCATGATTTGAGCCCTCTGCATGCTTTAATGAGTCCCTTTATAGAATCATAGAATTATTAGGGTTGGAAAAGACCTCCAAGATCATCTGGTCCAACCATAACCCTACTACCAATGTCACCCACTAAAACCATGTTCCTAAGCACCATGTCCAACCTTTCCTTAAACACCCCCATGGACAGTGACACCATCACCTCCCTGGGCATCCCTTTCCAATGCCTGTCTACTCTTTCTGAGAAGAAATGTCTCCTAATTTCTAACCTAAACCTCCCCTGGTGCAACTTGAGGCCACTGCCTTTAGTCCTATCACTGGTTATGTGCGAGAGGAGGCTGACTCCCAGCTCCCCACACCTTCCTTTCAGGTAGTTGTAGAGAGCAATAAGGTCTCCCCTGAGCCTCCTCTTCTCCAGACTGAACAACCCCAGTTCCCTCAGCCTCTCCTCATAGGACTTGTGTTCCAGGCTCTTCACCGGCTTTGTAGCCCTTCTCTGGACATGCTCCAGGGCCTCGATGTCCTTCTTGTACTGAGGGGCCCAAAACTGAACACAGTACTTGAGGTGCAGCCTCACCAGAGCAGAATACAAGGGGATGATCACCTCCCTGGTCCTGCTGGCTACACTATTCCTGATACAAGCTAGGATGCCTTTGGCCTTCTTGGCCACCTGGGCACACTGCTGGCTCATGTTCAAGTGAGCATCAGTCAGCACCCCCAGATCCTTTTCCTCTGTACAGCTTTTGAGCCAATCTGCCCCTGTAGAGCTGTGTGGGGTTATTGTGACCAAAGTGCAGGACCCAGCACTTAGCCGTGTTGAACCTCATCCCATTGGCCTCTGCCCATTGACCAAACCTGTCCAGGTCCCTCCGCAGGGCCTTCCTACACTTCTGACACTTCCTCCCATCTTGGTGTCGTTTATTTACTTAAGGAAAATACCAAAGGCTGTCTGAACAAGATTCATGTCATAGGATGATGAAAAACTTTGAAAATCCTATGCATTCCTGCTTTGCAGATGATGCTCCCCTTGAAAAATATAAAATGCAAGAAACATTTTTTTTTTAAAGATGGTAAGCTGTTTGAATGAAAAGTTCTGTATATCTAAAAAGTATCTTTGCTGATTACTTATTTAGGAATCAGAAATAGAAATAAGTTACCAGTTTCAAATTGTGTTCTGATAAATTATCAACAAGAATTATACACTAACATGTTAATGCCTCATACATTTTTCTCATAAGAATTCACACAAATTATATGAAGATACTTTTAAAATTACTTTGATCGTTAATCCATCTCAATTTATTAATTAATCTTAATTTATTAAGTGAATGAAAATCATTTGTGGAAGTAATACATGTCTGAAAAGGTTGAAGTTGGGAATGAGAACATCAGTTACTGAACCTAAATTGAATCACACACAAAATCAAACTCACATCTGTAAGTTTTAAAGAGTCCTTTCATACTGAAGGTCCAGGGGATTCTTCTTTTAGAAATAAAACATGCATTTCGAGGTTAGTCAGGAACAAAACCCAGTCTATGTTTTGAGGATCTGCAGAAACCTAGAGAGAAGTGTCTTTCCATGGTGAATGCCCCTTATGAGCACCTCCCTGGGTGCAGGTGCATATTCCATGATTTTACTGCTCTTGCATCCTGCTGACCCACATATGAAGGTAAAGCCAGCATACAGGCTGGAAGCGTGGAGTGATATGCTCCAACAGCTCCTTCTGTCTGGGTACCCACCCTACCAGCATGACAGGGCAGTAAGAAGAGCGTACTTGTGCTGTCATCTTGACACAGCTTTAGAGAACACGTGGTAGAACAGGCTAATATCTTGTTAACTGAACCACTCTTGCTCTGTTTCCTGCAGCAAAAGTGGTAGAGGCCTGTTCTGCTGGCATAAATCTCAGACCTTGTGGCAAGAGGAGGTGGAGTCAGAATGGTGTTCACAACTAAAAAATAAAAAAGTACCTTTCAGCTGATAGGCTGAAAGGAAAGAAGGGAGTTTCATTGTGAAAGCTAAGAAGAAGATGGGAATCAAAATGCACTGGAGGAGGAACAGAAAAATCTGTTTTTCTTCCAATTGAGCAGTTATTCATTTATTCTTATCAGAGTATGTGCTCACTTTTTAAAAAGAAATTATCACCTTGCAGCCTACTCTGTGTTGTCTATCACTGTGTGAAATGTCCAGGCAGATGCAGATCTTGTGATTGAAAATGCAAGTCTCCTATTTTAATAGCTATAGTACTTGGCTTTATTGGATATTTGTCACTACTGACAAAAAAAAAAAAAAAAAAAAAGACTGAAATTGTAGCTTGCAGCTTTCTCCCTGTTTCAGAACAGCTCTGCATGTCTACAGAGATCTCCCTAGTTTCTTGCAGGCTGCTTTTATTACTTCTTCCTTGTAATGGCCATAAATATTCTGTAGCCAGAAAATGTAACACAATAATAAGATATCATGTATATATAATCCCACTATTTTTAATTTTAAGGTTTTGTCATTGATTATACAATCATGAATATACAATCATGTATGATTATACATCATACAATTTAATAGCACACATTATGGCTTCAGCTGAAACTGACAGAAGCTGTAACAGCTATAACCCTTCGGTTACCCAAGCAATACGTACTCAGCCATTCGCTCCTGCAGATCCTGTAAATCACACACATGAACAATGTAGCCTTTAATATTAGAAAGAATCTGTTATAGGGATGAATGATTATCATAAACAATGTTTAGCTGGATGTTCAGTCTAACTTTGCCACCCATGTGCTTCAGCTTATTACAGCAGAGTTATTTAGATGTTGATTAGAAGATTTCTGCTTATGATATAATTTGAAGCAATAGAAAGAGGTACTAGAAAGTTGTACATTAATATTTTTTAAAAGGGATAGGCTTTGTGGAAATATTTCTCCTTTTCTGCATTGGTTCACTATGATATGGTAAGTCATTTTATAAAAAAAAAAAAAAAGTTACGAATAGTTAATAATTCTGCCCACAGTCTAGGTCTAATAAAACCACTTGGTCATTAGAAGTAGGATTTTTCAATAATACTTAGAAAAAAAGATGCCTTACAAAAAACATAAGTAGTCTTCTGAATGAGCGATTTAATTTTTTTTCCTGTGAAAAAAGAAAGGAAGAGATAATAGAGAAAAACATGTTGCAAGATTTTTTTTCTCAATGAAAATGCCAGTCATCTCATTGTAATTAACCTCACAGCATATCTTTTCAATAAATGATGTTTCAATTTGGAATGCACAAAGAAAATCTATTGCATAATGTCTTATCTCAGAATTCAAAATTTAGAAAAATACATTTGCTGAACCCTCACACTTCAAACCCTGTTACCTTTTCCTTTTTAAGGTACTTATGACTTTTCAAAAAAACCCCACAGTTGTATAATGAGATGTGTTGCAAAAAAAAGAAGTGCATACATGATTGAATTGCTTACATACATTTGCTTAATTTCTCATTAAACCTTTTTTTTTTTTTTTCTTTTATAATCCTATTGAAGCCCACAGAATACTTTGTAGGAGAAAGTGGCTCTGCAACAGTCCAAGCTCCTGTTATCAATTTATAAGTCAGCTGATCCTTGTATTATAGTAAAATATTCTTTCCTTTCCAAAGCTTTGCACACCCAGGTTTTATTTTGGTGTTACTAGTTGTGTTATTGGGTAGCAAATAATTACTGTGGCCTGTGTAAAACCTGAGTCAGTCATTTCTCATAGGAAGGCTGATTGATGTCGTCTTTTTTCTGCATCCAGAAATAAAAACCGTGATTTCCCCTTGAACACACACACACACACTTATTTTTACGGTCCATCTCCTTTTTGAATTTAAAGAATACAAAATTAAATTGAAGTTTTAAGGGATAAGTTAAAAATTGAATTTGGGAAAGTATGAGATTTGGGAGGGTTTTGGCATAAAGTGAATAGCCAAGTCTGGTAAAAATGAAAGAGCTAATGCTAGTATTGGAGATACTTTGGTCTGAAAGAGAATGAAGAACGTGGCTGTAGGCTGGGAAGTGTGAAGGGCCTGTGTTATATAAAGTTGCTCAGAGCTCAAGTTGGTCAGGAAGCATTGAATGTGGGCACTTCTAACCTGAACCTGTTGTGTGGCAAAGATAGAAACTTAATAGAAGTCTTTTCACCACTGTGAGGGAATGTTATTCTTCCCTAACCCTTCAACATCCCAACACATGAACATTGCTATGCTCCTAGCCTTGCGTCATTTCTTCTTTTAGAAGAAATTAACACCTTTGATTAGAATGTCACAACAGTTTTGCAATAGGAAAAAAGAAAAAAAATAATCCCCAAATGA
This sequence comes from Cygnus olor, assembly GCF_009769625.2. NCBI lineage: Eukaryota > Metazoa > Chordata > Aves > Anseriformes > Anatidae > Cygnus > Cygnus olor. Next base: position 19,778,591 of record NC_049169.1, on the reverse strand, counting down.
TACACTAGACTTTTTCAGTAAAATTTCTAATCTTCCTAAGAAAAAATATTAATCTCGTAAAGGGAAACATGTTCAAATAAAAAGTCTGACTTCCATATTTTTGAAAACTGCTAAAGTAAAGGTGATGAAAAGAGGATGTAATACCTGTCAGGAGACTGAACTACACTAAAAACTGGCACGTATAAAATAGCAACAGACAATGAAAGAGTCATGGAAAAGCTGACGGATACACGATGCAAGCAATTTACTGATTATCCTGGAAAGATAAGAAAACACCTGCTGCTTGTTAAAGTCCACTATGTATCAGCATTAGAGAAAAATTATTAAAAAAGATTCTTCCCCATCTGCCTGTATTTCTTTTGTTTTATGATGTCCATCCTGATCATTTTCACATAAGAAGCTCATAGCACCAGGCAATTTGATGCATACATTTTTTCATGCAGAATGATATAAATAAAGATTACTTAAATTTGCTATTCTGAGAAGAGATTTTTAGAATTCTGTTTTGATTAAGCTCCTCAGTATGAAACCATTTTAACTCCCCCATCTCCCTCTTTCAGAGGTAGCATGCTACTTTTTGCATAACTAGAATTAAGGATATGCCTATGGATTTTTCTCTTATATGGGAAATTAGAAAAGAAAAAATAAAGACGTTAAGGAAAGTTGCAGACCATATTTTGATACCCACAGTTATCTGGAGTCAGGCCTATCTTCACAAATCTCAGTGCTCATGAGAACTCTTTTAGAACATAGGTTTGTATCTCATGGGTGAATAAGGATATTGGCACCTAGTAAGTGTTCAAAAAGTGAATATTTCACTATTCTATGCTCAAAGTAGAAAAATGTAGTAAAAAAAGGATAAACATACTTACATGAGTACACACTGCAAATGTTTTTTTGATCTTCAATACCATTATCTCTTTATAAGTGTCATTTTTTAGGAACCTATCTAGTCTAACTCCTTGGGGCTGATTTTATAGTCTGATTTCATATTCCTTTTTGTTTAACTTGATTGATAATGTGTGTGAATCAGGCAGTCACGCTTATTCTAATTGAGCCTCCTGAATGTTATCCAGATAAAGGCTCAGGGTTTTAGGGCCAGTGGGCTGCATTCTGACCTGTTTGGGGAAGATGGCATTTTGTGATAGTATGTGTCAGTCATTTGTGATTCTTCCTGTGAAAGCCATGTTTGTGAACTAGCTGTCACAAAGTGGAATCCCAGTTACTATTCAAGAGAATCACAGTCTGTGTAGTTACATTAAATGTTGTCGGATTTTTTTGCCTCAGTCTTCACCAGTGATTGCCCTAACCATACCTCCCAAGTCATAAAATCTCAAGGCAGGGACTGGAGGAATGAAGTCTCACCCACCATAAAAAAAAATCTACTATTTAAAGCTTTTCAATCTAATTCTGTTGACTGTAATCAACAGGAGTTCTGCCATCCATTTATTAATATGGAAACAGTATTAAGTCCATGATGTATTTTCAATGTTTTCAAATTAGAAGTGACACAATGCCACATTTTAATTTTATCTTTGTGTTTGCTCTTCTGAGTAATAATAGCAACAGTTATAAATATTGTGAAAAAGCACAACTGTTCAAAGGTGGGCAAATAAATAAACAGGATTTAAAATGCAAGAATTGTTACCATCAATGAACAAATTCTCCAGCAGTGTTATCTGACTACCTATAAATCTGGTTAATAGTTTCACAAAAGAGTTCTTAAAATAAACTATCTCAATTTATAGGTGAATTATTTGCTGCCATATTGGAAACAGTAGATATTCACAACTTTGCACAACTTAAACAGTCACCTGATGGAGACAGCATGAGTGTAGAGGCTTTCTTCAGCATTCTCTTGGACATATTGATAAATTACACAAAGTAGTAGTTTTATTTCCTGTAATTTCCCACAATGCTTGTGCAGTGTTCCTCGGTTTAGACATTTTTGGCAATTCAAAAGTAGACTTGTCCTCATGGGCAGGCATTTCTTTCTTCTTGATTCCCTATGAGGTTATTGGATGTAATGGTTAAATCTAAGAATGGGAGTCATCCATTCTAAGATGGGGAGTAATCCTAACAAGGTATTGTCTTACATGTGACATTATCCAAATTTTCTTATTCATACTAGCAAGCAGAATAATGAGAATAACAGAATCTTTAACTATAGTTGTTATAAAAACCTTTAGCAGGGGAAGGTAGAGAGCAATTCTAAACTACACGGGGTTCAAGTGCATTGAAAGTATGCAATATAATTTTTTGTCAACCTGGAAAAGCTATCTTTACAAATGAAAGGTGAGGGATACAACACTTACCTAGAGTAGGTATCTGAAATACAATTTTTATTTTTATTTTTTTTTCTTAAGTAATGGTCTTCTGTAGTATTATAGTGTATTAAAAATCTTTTGATTGATTTACTCTTTTACATCTATGAAACTCAGTAAGTTCCATTAAAGGTTTTGGGTGTACTTTATACCTCTGTTGATGGGCAATGTAATCCTTAATAGAGCAACATGTAATAATGCCCTAATAAGTTTAAATTAAACCATTTAAGTGATGTACTTTTTGATGTCTGTGCTGAATACGAAAGTAAAGGAACTATTTTCATTTCCTCCTTTCTTGTTTAGCATATTGGTTCAACTCTTACTGTATAATAGGAACAAATATTTTATGATAAACCAGAAGTAAATGTCTGATAATGTATTTCTGTCATGTAATCCTTTTCTAGCAAGCTGGTCTTCTATAAGATTAAGGAGGATTCATATATCTCTGCTTCCTTATCTGCTAATTCACTAGTATCGCTTAGAGAAGAAACATTATTTTATCTTTTCCATCACATTATTCATTGTTAAACAGTGATATGTTTTGTAAGCCATGGATGGTATTTGAATCAGAGTGGAAAGCATATTTTTTTATTTCCATATAAGGCAAGGCCCTGGGAGATCTTATTCTACATAAAGGTTATCTGGTGAAATAAAGTCTCCCTAATAATTAAATGCCAATACCTATATGTTTAAAATTAAGCCTATACCTCATATCAGTGCTCTGCTTAATCCATCTATTAAACTGTATTTTTTTTTGAACATGGCCAAACAGCTGTATCTATCTGTGCTACATCCCCACATCTGTAACAAGAGAACATCTTCTTTCCTCACAGAAATGCTCTTCAGTTACCTATAATTTGTAGTTAACTAATGAAGTATATGAAGTATTCTGATGTCACAATGTTTTTTATGTGTTTTTAATGTGTGACTTGGTTTGCATTGAAGCTGTAGGAGCCATGTTGTGACTCTCAGAGCAAATACTTGGCAGGTGGGATCCAGTCTACCTAAATCCTGCCAAAATTTGATCATAAGCAACTATAAATGCTTTAAGTCTAGGCAGCTCTCCAATCTACTTGTCTGACTCAGTAGGCACCAAACTCACTAGACATTAGTCATTTGTGTATGCTCCAGAGTGTTTCTTCTAGGTATATGACTGTTTTCTTGACTGTTTTTTACTATGAGCTCTGTTGCCAAGCAAGTTTAGGAGAACCCATCCCACCACAGCTATTACGAAGGGGTACTGTGTAGCCCTAAGTGTAAATTACAGAGCAGAAAAAGAACAGATAAACAAATTCTTTACTTTAGCCTAGTGGTTAGGACACTGAAGAAGAATTAGTCCATGTATGGATGGTTGACACACCAAAAACTGAACTAATGGAAAAAAAAAAAGACACAATGGTCACAGCTGTTGGTCCTTACATTTGGAACATGAGGGATTTTCAACTTTAGAGAATACAGAATCACAGAATCACAGAATCATCTAGGTTGGAAGAGACCTCCAAGATCACCTAGTCCAACCTCTGACCTAACACTAACAACACCTCCACTAAACCATATCACTAAGCTCAACATCTAAACGTCTTTTAAAGACCTCCAGGAATGGTGACTCAACTACTTCCCTGGGCAGCCCATTCCAATGCCTAACAATCCTTTCAGTAAACTTCTTCCTAATATCCAACCTAAACCTCCCCTGGCGCAACTTTAGCCCATTCCCCCTCGTCCTGTCACCAGGCACGTGGGAGAATAGACCAACCCCCACCTTGCTACAGCCTCCTTTAATGTACCTATAGAGAGCGATAAGGTCACCCCTGAGCCTCTTCTTCTCCAGGCTAAACAATCCCAGCTCCCTCAGCCACTCCTCATAAGACTTGTTCTCCAGACCCCTCACCAGCTTCGTTGCCTTTCTCTGGACTCTCTCGAGCACCTCCATGTCCTTCTTGTAGCGAGGGGCCCAAAACTGAACACAGTACTCGAGGTGCGGCCTCACCAGAGCCGAGTACAGGGGGACAATCACTTCCCTAGACCTGCTGGCCACGCTGCTTCTTATGCAAGCCAGGATGCTGTTGGCCTTCTTGGCCACCTGAGCACACTGCTGGCTCATATTCAGCTGCCTATCAACCAGTACTCCCAGGTCCTTCTCTGCCAGGCAGCTTTCCAGCCACTCATCTCCCAGCCTGTAGTGCTGCTTGGGGTTGTTGTGCCCCAGATGCAGGACCCGGCACTTGGCCTTGTTGAACTTCATACAGCTGGCCTCAGCCCATCGGTCCAGCCTATCCAGATCCTCCTGCAGAGCCTTCCTACCCTCGAGCAGATCGACACATGCACCCAAGTTTGTGTCATCTGCAAACTTACTGAGGGTGCACTCGATCCCCTCATCCAGATCATCGATAAAGATATTAAAGAGGACTGGCCCCAGTACTGAGCCCTGGGGGACGCCACTAGTGACCGGCCTCCAACTGGATTTGACTCCATTCACCACAACTCTTTGGGCCCGGCTATCCAGCCAGTTTTTAACCCAACGAAGCGTACGCCAGTCCAAGCCACGAGCAGCCAGTTTCTTGAGGAGAATGTAATGGGAAACGGTGTCAAAAGCCTTACTGAAATCAAGGTAGACCACATCCACAGCCTTTCCCTCATCCACCAAGCACGTCACTTTGTCATAGAAGGAGATCAGGTTCGTCAAGCAGGACCTGCCTTTCATAAACCCATGCTGACTGGGCCTGATCGCCTGGTTGCCCTGTAAGTGCCACGTGATGACACTCAAGATAATCTGCTCCATGAGCTTCCCCGGCACTGAGGTCAAGCTAACAGGCCTATAGTTCCCCGGGTCTACCCTCCGGCCCTTCTTGTAGATGGGCGTCATGTTTGCTAGCCACCAGTCGACTGGGACCTCCCCTGATAGCCAGGACTGATGATAAATAATGGAAAGAGGCTTGGCCAGCTCCTCCGCCAGTTCTCTCAGTACCCTCGTGTGGATCCCATCCGGCCCCATAGACTTGCGTACATCCAAGTGCCGTAGCAGGTCGCCAGTCATTTTCTCGTGGATTATGAGGGCCACATTCTGCTCCCCATCCCCTTCCATCAGCTCAGGGCACTGGGTATCCAGAGAACAAGTGTTTTTGCCACTAAAGACTGAGGCAAAGAATGCATTAAGCACCTCAGCCTTTTCCTCATCTCTTGTAACTAAGTTTCCCCCCTCATCCAGTAAAGGATTGAGATTCTCCTTAGTCCTCCTTTTTGTGTTAATGTATTTATAAAAACATTTTTTGTTATCTTTAACGGCAGTAGCCAGATTGAGTTCCAGATGAGCTTTGGCCTTTCTAATTTTGTCCCTGCACAGCCTCGCAACATCCTTATAGTCCTTGTGAGTGGCCCGCCCTCTTTTCCAAAGATTATAAACCCTCTTTTTTCTCTTAAACTCAAGCCACAACTCTCTGTTCAGCCAGGCCTGTCTTCTTCTGCACCAGCTTGTCTTTGGGCACGTGGGGACAGACCGCTCCTGAGCCATTAAGATTTCCTTCTTGTCTATAACTGATGAATGATAGCATTGTTGCTTTGTATTTTTTTAGTGCTGAAAAATCTTTTGAAAGTTACTCTGGATTACTGTAAAATAAAATATCACTGGGAATGTTGTCTCTTAAAAATAAAGTTACTGCATGTCTTAGGACTTTTTTTTTTTTTTTTTGAGAAGAGTAATTTCTTTATTATTGTAATATATCACTATACAACATCTTCAAAAAGCTAAATCAAATGTAATATCCCATTGGTAGTAAGCTTCAATGTACTTAAAATTTCAGCTTCAGTCACTGACTACTGAACATTTCCTTACCAAATTACACTTTTTTTCCAGAGAAGCACCTTCCTTACAGCTAAAAGTTTTTTTGATTTATTCTGCCCAAGTTTTTGATAATAGTAAAAACGTTCACAGAATCGCAGAATTGTTGAGGTTGGCAGCGACCTGTGGAGCCCATCTGGTCCAACACCCTGCTCAAGCAGGGCCACCCAGAGCAGGTTTCTCAGGACCATGTCCAGGCAGATTCTGAAGATCTTCAAGGAGGGAAACTCGACAGCCTCTCTGAGACTCACTATTCATGAGTCTATTTTTGTAGTAGAACTGAAGTAAATTTTTCTGTGAACTAGCTAGGGATCCATGCTGTTACATGAATTGGAACAAATATAAGGTAAATTGGTGTACGCAGAAATAATCTGTATGGTAGTGTCTTTCTACTTGATCTGTAAACTAAGATTTAGGATGGATTTGTGGTTCGGGCTTGCTACAGTGGAATGGAGGAGATGGGTATTTCTCATGAACTGCTTTGGTCATAGTGAGAACCTGGCTTACTGATAATTGCCTTGTTCTCCCTCTCATGTTCAACATAATATTCTCTTTTTCCATCTTTTAACAGTTTTTTTTTTTTGTCTATTCAATTTGTAATTGTTTTGGCTTGAGGACGAACATATATACAGCAATACACATATGAGATCTCAGTGAAGTATTAGAGGATCTATTGTAATAATACTGTCACTGGGAGGGAAACTAGTCTTCAAATAAACTACTGATATCTATAGTGCGTACTACTAGCTTCAGCTCAGGAAGTTAGGACAGCAAAGAATCCTAGGAATTGAAACAAAATTACCAATATACCTTTACTATAGAGTATAGTTTTCGAGTCCTAAAGGGAAATGACTTTGTGCTTTTCTTTTGAAAGACTGAGAAGATCCAGTATTACTGTTGCTCAGTGTTTTTTCTGTGACTTCTAATGTACTGGAAATTCTCACCCCAATGCAGTTTTGTGTATCCACAGAACTGTGTGGAAATGTTATTCAAGTATATCCTAAGGACTCAGAAAATATAATAAACCGCACAGTCTCAGAGAATAAAATCCCTTGAATATAATAAATAATAAAAAATTGTCTGATTTCTTAGTATGCTTAGTATTGGTATTGCTACAGCAATGGTAGCAAGGATATTGGCATTTCTGAAACTGCAAAGAGAGAGCCAGAAGTAGTTGGTGTGAAATTGTTTATAGGTATGCCAAGAGGAAGTAAAAAGTTTATGTATAAGAGAAAGTGATTTCTTATGCTTTTTTTTTTTTTTTTTTTTTAATGCAATTAAAGAAGATCTCAGGAAGAAATCCAGTTGCAGTGAACGTTTGGCATCCTTGCACTCCACAGAACTCCTCTGTGCTCACTTGCACTCAGGAATGGAGGACACTGCCCAGATGAGAGAAATAAAAGCAGCAATGACATTTTATGCCACTTAGAGGCATGAAAGTGTTCTACTTAGAGAACTCTATATGCTCTATATGTGTTTGCCCAAAATGCAGAAGTTGAAGGAAAAGAATATAGGATACTAGCTTCCTTGAGGAAGTAAGAGTATATCTACATCCTGTGTTAGGTGCTGGCTAACATTAGTGCCATACAGGGGTCATTCTTTCAGCACGTCTCACTTTCCTGGATGCTAAGAACACTGACTGATGAGGAGCCTGTTATCTTTGTGCTACAGATGGGCTGTGCTCTATCTTTATATGTGCCTAGGAAATGCATTATGCATATATAAGCTAACTAATATATAAATATGTAATAAATAATATTATATATAAATATATAATATATAAAAAGCTAACTAATATATAAATAATATATATTACTTATATATATATAAAAATATATATATATTATATAACTAATATATAAATAAACTAATGATTACTCTCAATACATGCCTCTCCTTCTGGAGTTTTGTTTCAACAGACGGTCACAGTGACCTTCAGAATATATATTTTAAGTAATAGAGTAGTGGTAGTCTGCCTGAGATGCTGTATCACATGAAAAAAAAAAAAGAGATAAAAACATTTTGTGTGAGTACATAATGTACTTCTGATAATTGTCCAGGTATGTGTGTATCAGTGAGTCCATGTAATTCAACTTCTGCCTTCATCCAGGCTAATTTAGCACATGCCTGTAGCTCTCCTTGTAGGGCATGAAGGTGTTGCAAAAAGTCCTTCTTCTTGCTGTGCTTTTTGGTTGGGGGTGGATTGCAAAAAACAGGTTTTTGTTCTGGTGTAATGGAGGATCTACACTCTTCTTTTGTAAACCCTCTATCAGATCAAGTGTGTAACAACATAAAGAGATTACGGAGCTTTTTTCTAAAGTTCAGTGCTTCATGTAGTTGGCTTTTCTAATAGGCTAAAAATTCACTTAAAAAAAGAAAAAGGTTTTAAGCACACAAGAACTCCCAGTGAAGTCAGAAAGTTTATCTATACAGCTGCAACTGCATCTAGTCAAACATTTTAACCATGTAGGGCTTAAGTTGCAATCCAGTGGTAAATTGAAGATGTGTAGTCAGAATTTAAATATAGCAGCCTCACAAATTTGAAACAGGCACTTATGAAACTCTTATTTCCACAATTAACAATGTATACTAGGATAATTTTAACACAGTCTAGTGACAGGCAGTACCTGAAATAAGCATTATTACCCCATCTGGTGAGAAGCTAGACACCACTGTTTTATGGAGGGACAATATATCCCTGCGCAGTGCTACTGTGAAGTCTCCAACCAGCAGGTATTAAGATCTATTAGTTTTCATATAAGCAGGACATTGCTTAATTAGCCAGTTCTAGTTTCTACTGGAAATTTCTATTGAGCTGGATTTGTTTGGTCTGTAAAAGACAAATCCAAAGCTAGCCTACTCCACTGAATCTGCTGGACACTGTGGAAGCAAAACCTTATAAGACACCGCAAAATACCTGTGTCACCTTGCGTTTGTGTATGGCTGCAGCTTCCTTTGAATTCCCAATAGAGTTTGGGGTATGAATGGTTTTTTTGAAACATTGCACTTGGATCACCTAAATTAAGTTAACTGAGAGAATTTTGGAAATGAAAAGCCTAATCTCCAGTGGCTGCTGTTGAATTTCTTCCTGAGAAAAAAAGTTGTTGTATAAGGCTGTAGTTTAAAGGGAGTGGAGCCATAAATGAAGGGACTGTTGTCATTGTGGATGACGGTCCTGAATTAGCTATACAGGGAAGTTAGTAGGAATAGGATGGTTTCACCAGGAAGAGTGGAGTTGTCTGACTTTTGATCTTACTTCCTGCTATATATAGTATTGTTGCGGCCTCGCCTTGAATACTGTGTGCAGTTCTGGGCTCCACAGTATAAAAAGGATGGTAAGGTCCTTGAAAGTGTCCATAGGAAGGCAACAAATCTGGAAAAAGGGCTGGAAGGCAAGTCCTGTGAAGGGAGGCTGAGGACACCTAGGTTGTCCAGTCTGGAGAAGAGGAGGCTTCAAGGCACTGAAGTGGTCAGGCAGGTGGACTGGATGATTTTTGAAGGTCCCTTCCAACTGAACTATTCCTTTCTGTTCTGTTCTGTTCTATTCTATTCTAAAGCTAAACACAAATCCTTAAAAAAAAGCACAACTTTTTGTTTCTTTGTTTTTGATGCTATACCCTTTCTGCCTGGGTAAAAAATACCTAGTTACTTCTGGAGTAAAAGGAGCTGACTAATATTGATCTTTAGATTGGATCTTTGGATCCCCTTCCTCCTCCTTCACCCCAGCTTTATTGCTGAGCATGGCATCATATGGTATGGAATATCCCTTTGGCCAGTCTGGGCCAGCTGTCCTGGCTGTGTCCTTGTGCACCCCCAGCCTCCTCACTGGCAGGGTGGTATGAGAAGCTGAAAAGTCCTTGACTTAGTGTAAGCACTGCTCTGCAACAACTAAAACAACAAAACCAGAACACCTCCTCCTGGACACCATTATTCACTGGGATAATCTCTCTCAGCTCAGTGTCTTGACTTATACACACCTGAGGATCAAGCCTACACCTTTTTTCCCTCAAAGAAGTGTTGATACTCACAAATGTTACGTAAATGAAATGTTACATCACAGGAGCTATTTAAAAATGGTACTTTATCACAATTTCTATTGGAATTAGAAATTACCAATTACCAATGATGGATAATTTTCTACAAAGAAAAGTAGCCAAAACCATGACAAAAGGGTCTGGGTACAACTTCCCAAGACCTTAGTTTAAACACTGTGTGTTCAAGGAATAGGAAATGAGGTCCTAAGTATATCAGTGAAAGGATACTGTGAAAAATATGATTGCACTCTAATGTCATATGGTACTGAAGACTGGAAGCCCAAGAATGGTTTATTTAAGAGGCATTAAGAACCTGTGGCTTCAACCTTGTTTAAGAACTCTAAAAATGATCCATCTAGTCTTCAATCAGCTCTTACCAGTTTAATGTCTGATAGGCCTTGGTTAGCGACCTATATATTAGACAGATTTGGAGGGCTGGGGTATGGACTGGGAGCTAGCTCAGTATACTCTGTGTATTAGCTGCTATTGATTAATGTGCTTCCAGAAATGGGGAAAAAAGTAGTGACAACATGACTAGCTGTTTAGGAAGAACACATGAGCCTCACCACTTTCTGTGGTCTGTTCTTCATGTAGGCATTTTGGTACCCACTGCTGTAATGTTAGAGATGGCAAAGGATACATCCTTTACTACTCCTTTCTAGTATTTGTTTATGGATTTGGGGCCTATGAATTGTTTTAATCCCTTTCTGAACCTGCTGATGCTGTCTGCTTTCCTGTGGCAGCATATTCCAGAAATTCACTCCACACTGCGTAAAGAAACATTCTTTTATCTGTTTGAAATTGATCTCCTGCTATTTTTATCAAGCACTTCCCTGTACTGAGAAATTTAGTGAGTTTAGTTCAGTATTTGTCTTAGCCACTGCCACCCTGAAATTTGTAAACTTTAACCGTATCTCTTATCTCTCTCCTCTCCAGATTGAAGAGTCCCAGCCTTTTTAGTCTCTTCTTGGGAGGCAGCTGCTTTATTGGCTTACCATTTCATCTGATCTCAAACATTGCTATGTCTTTCTTGACATGCAGAGCAACAACACAGTATTCAGGATATAGGCACTTCTCAGCTTTATATGACACCAATATGATACTAGCTGTCTTGTTCTCAATATTCTTCCTGGTAACTTCTTGGCTTTTTTGGCTGCCATTACATACAGAACTGGTGATTTGAGGGAACTGTTGATGAAACCAGCTCCTCTTTCTGGAACTGCAGCTGCCACTTCTGAGGTCAGCATTGTGTAGGTATGGTTTAGATAACTTTTCCCTAGATGTATTTATTATCTTTTGTTCATCTACACTGAGGATCACCTGATATCACTGTTGCCCACTCACTTTTGTGATTTCCTTCTGTAGTGCCTTGTTACTGCTATCTGACAAAAATGAGCTTAGTAGCATCTGCAGACTCAGAGATTTTGTCAAATCCTGCCTCAAGGAGCATGCAGTCCTCTTCTGTGGTTACACTGCTTAACACAACAGGGAATCTTGATTCTTGGCTGGACTACAGGTACTATTTTAATGATAATAAGTATTTAGGCATGAAGTCTTGAGGCATGAAAGTATGGCTATAATTCTCAGGCTATATGATCTCTCTTGTTCACTTACAGCACAATCTTAATGTGTTTGTGTTTCAGTCTAGTGGCTTGACTGCACCACGTGTAAACATGCCAACACTGTTTTAAAACTAGCTTGCCTAGGGACAGACAGCAATTTAGTCATGATAACTGGGGCTTTCTACGCTCAGCTGGCACCTTATATGTGCCTTTCATAGCTATTGCAGCTGAATCCTTTAGTACTTGATTCTATCTAGAGCAAAACTAGGTAGAATAAATCCAGACAAAGCTGCAGAATAGGCAGAAATACCAAAGAAACAAAATCTGGGTTTACAAGAATATATTTTCACCAGTTCTTTAACTCTGTGGAGGCTAATTTCATTCCTAAATTATATTTCAATAGGACTTTAAAGATATGTTTGATACATAATTGATAACACTAAAAGCAGTGGCTTCAACGCATGTAATATGTAACCTGATATTATGTGCTACATGGGGTATTACTGTGCAAGATTATCTGGCAGTAACAGTGACAGAAGGCAAATAGTCTAACTTTGCCTTAGATAAAAATTACACTAAAAATATAAAGGAAATGCTCCTGAGATAAAAGTTATGATAGTTTCACCAGCACTTCACATTTAAATACCATAAGTAATAAATTTTAAAAAGAACTAATGTTTTTCTATTAAACTGTCATGACTCGCTTCATCTTTTCACAATGTAATAGTTTGCAAACAGAATACTAAAGACAACTGTGGATCATTGCTAATTCTGTTAACTGGATGATTAAAATGACAAGAACATCTGCAAACAACTGTTGCTAGTATTATTGCTGTGCCTGGAAGCTCTGCTATAGTTAAAGATCTGACAGTGTTTCCATTTTTAAATCTCATTTTAATCCTCATTGGGTTTAAACCTGGCATTCATATTCTCAGTCCAGATGACAGGTTTTGGACAACATTTTGAATTAGCCATATTTAAGTTACAGAATTTTGAGAGAGCCAAGAACGGTTTGTAAGATGCATTTTATGCTCTAGAAGATATTTAACACCCCCCCTGAAATTATTCAAATTGTACGTTTATTATGATTATTATTTATTCTTGATTATTCTGAATAACAGGAAAATGTTTAAATGATGTGACCATTTGAAGTGGCCAAATATGTGAAGCATGTGGACACAAATTCTGCAAGCACACGTACTTAACTTCATAAACAGGGTTACCACCCCCACCGTCTACCCTGAAGTTTGGTAGAGTTGTTCAAAGGCAGAAAATGAAATGAACATACACATCTTTTTTGGGTGGCCAATAAATTGCCCTGGTGCTCGTACAGAAATGTATTTTAATCTCACTGGATGCCACACTGTCTGCTAGGATGGAATCATATTTAATTGAAGTTGATGACACACACTGATTAACTTCAATATGACCCTGATTTCACTATCTAGGTAATACAAATAATATAATTGGCTTTACCTTCACAGATTGTGCATATACAATTCAGAATTTTACTAGTTATTTTGTCACCCAGCAAGGTGGAATGGAAGTGGCACAAGAGAGACTCCCTGGTGGGTCCCTCTGGGTTTTCCTGCATAAATCCCAGCACTAGGACTTCAAGGAAGGTTCAGCAGTGGGAAGCGTGCACTGGAGTTACATGTAGGTCCAAATTATCCCAAAGCTTAAAGCATTGTAAATACTGAAATAAATGTAAGTCTTCCTTACTTTTCTCATTAGTAGTAACTGTACATGGTCTGAAAAGTTAGCTGCCTTGCGTTCTTGATATTCCAGCTGGTAATTGTAGAATTTTGTAAGCACAGAAATTTCTTTACAAAAAAATGTTGCCAAACATTTCATAATTTGTCTCATTGTTGAAGCTCAGAAATAGGGTGATGTATTATCAAATTACAGAATGTATTTAAGAATACATTTGTAAAGTGCAATTATCTTTGAATGTCTCCATTTGTGCAAAGTGATCTTGCTGAAAAGAGATTTAGTTTATGATACCGCATGTGTCCTATAAAAATCCAGTAGGGATGAAGCCTGTAAACAAATTGGTGCCCTTTTTGAATTACAGATTTTTAAGTAATGGACTTTCCAGCATAAAGGCATAGGAATCTTCTTTTGTTACGTATCAAAATTATCAGTTTCCCAAAGACACTTTTGGGATATATATTGAAATATCAAGCTTCCTTTTTTTTTTTTTCTTTAAAAAAAAACAACAATACAAAACACCACCACCAACAACAAAAAAAATAGGCCAAGGACATTCCCATCAGTTTCACTAAGCATAGTTGCGAAAATGTAAGTCATCTAAATAAAAAGACTGTATTTTCAGAGCTTCTTAAAACATTAGCCAAAATAAGACTGGAAAAGAGAAAAGACGAATACATTTTCCATTTAATTATTGGCACTATGCAAGAGAAAATAGTTTTTCTTAAATGTTTTCAACTAAACTGTCACATTCTGATATAAAGTATGTCCCAATAAGTGACTTTTCTGACCACAATATAAACATATGAATTATACTGTAAAACACTTTGTGCTAATAATAGGTTATATGAATCTGAAATGTTTAGACTGGTGTGCAATTCTCTTGCAGATTTATTTGAAAAGTAAGGATTCAAATGGAGGACAATTTGCATTCATTTCAAATGATAGTTGAGTACAACTGATATATACAGAATATGTTTGAAAACTATTATTCTAGCCTCATTAACACAGTGACTTAATTCATAAGGGAGTGAAAATATGATTAATGTGTAGTTTTGACTTGCTAAATAATTATGTGTCATAGTTGCATTTTTCAGACAAATGACCCTCACCTTTTTCTTAAATATAAGCAGCTACTAATGTTTTCTCATGGCGCGACTGTAGCTAATCTCTCTGCTTGCTGATATCATCTAATCCTGATTTTCTTCAATTTTACTATATGCTTCCTAGAAAGATGTTGAGTTCAATCCTTTCTGTTTTAAACTATTAGCAACATCACATAGTGAGGAATCTTTTCAAAAATCTGTAATAAGCAGATTATTCAAATCCAGTTTATTCCAGATGTAATTAGAAAAACAATATTTGAACCATTTTTTTGTTTCTCTACCTCTCTCCAGCTTGATGAATGTAGAATCACACTTCACAGTGGTTGAATTAGGTCCAATTTTGCATTTTATGTTTCAATCACTTTACCTGTTTTCCTTCATGGGATTAAGTAGTATTATAATTGTGGGATTATGAATACTTTTCTGTGAAATTTCTTGATCAAATGTTTTTAATGAATACTTCTAAAGTTTCATTTTGGCTTTCTTTTATTTCTTCAGCTGGCATAGTTTAGAGAAAGACTAATTTTGTGAGAGAACAATCTAGAAGGAGAAACTAGAACCAATTTTTGACTCTTTTTGGCCACCAAAATTTTCTTTACTCTGTGGCTAGCGCTCCAGCACTTCCCTGTACAGTGGTTCTTATGTTTTGACCTTGGCTCCAGCCTCTCCCACCAGACTTTGTGTGACATGAAACAGGGATTACAAGTATTACTAGTACT
The DNA here is from genome assembly GCF_009769625.2 of Cygnus olor. Taxonomy (NCBI): domain Eukaryota; kingdom Metazoa; phylum Chordata; class Aves; order Anseriformes; family Anatidae; genus Cygnus; species Cygnus olor. Next base: position 19,763,301 of record NC_049169.1, on the reverse strand, counting down.
TGCATAGGAAAGCAGAAATACATTAATGGTTTTTAAACCTAAAAACAAACAAACAAAAAAAAAGGAGTTATCTTCTCTACAGTGAAAAATGTCCCAGGACGTTATTCTAAATTACTTTTTGATAACTAGAATACATGGTAAGTAATGTGTTGCAAACAGAATGAAGGTACTTGAAGAAATATAGATTTAAAGGATCTTATTTTATGTAAGTGAGCTACTAAACTGTTTGACCTTCATTTTGTTATCAGTTGGTAGCAATGAGATGACTTCACAGCAGCTTTGTCATTTAATGTAGAAATATATATTTTTTCTCATTGTTCATATCACTGACTTTGTTCCCAAATATGAGGAGCTCAGTGTTTATCCACACACAGTCCATCTCCTTGTGTTAGTGGTTGTTCCTGAGAAGAGCAGTAAATGACTGCTATATGTGCTGGTGCAGAGGAAAGAGTAGATGGGATGGAAAAAAAAAGGAAAATTTCTTAATATATTTTGAAGAATCCAGGATAAACTTGCAGTGTGACAATCCTACACAATCTCTGTAGCACACTGAATTACTGTCAGCAAAGGATTTGCATTGAGGCATCTCAATTCTTTTTCAAGTATTTCATTTTCAAGCAAATTAAAATTTTCAGACACCTGTTTCCAAGTAATGACCTGAAAAACAGAAGTTTTATGAACAGACTTTGTCCACGACAACTGTATGAGAAGAGTGCACCATACTTCTAATATATAGCTTGGTAGCTTGGTTAACAAATCTCTCACTCTAGGCTTTAGCCCATTTTAGGGAAGTCTTGTTTTATTTATATGCAATTTACTGAGTAGAAAATATGCAAGAATATAGTTTCCAAAATGTAGTCAAATTCATCAAAAAGGCTTCCAGAAGGCTGAGACATATTACAACTGTATTACAGTTTGAATAAAAGCATGCTGGAAACTGCTTGATATCAAATAGAAACATAAAATATATATATATATATCTGAAATAGCCTAGTAGAAAAAATCTTAGATAAAGGTGGACATAATTTCAGTCTGTGATCAGGATATGTTTACCAGTGTCAAATACTGGTTTTGGTATTCTCTAAGGACTTTGAAATGGAAGGCATTATTCCAATTTAAAAAATGGTTTGTTTGCTTTGTAACTGCTTTCCTCCACTGTGTAAATTTCTACTGTGTTTTTGTGAATCTGTATGTTTGTTTTCCTATATGCGAAATTTTGTAGTTCAAATTTTATGTATAACTTATCAGTACAAGGATCAATATTGCATCAGAAATTGTTATAAAATTATACAGGAATTGATAGTTGGAGTTTTATATTTGTAATTCTCAAGTGGGAAAAAAAAGGACCTCAAATATCATCTAAACGTAAGTGTTGTATAAATAGTATGACAAACTAACACACAAAATATTTTAGTTTTTAAACAAATACAGAGTTCTTTTTTGAAAAGCAAGTAGAAAACTATTTAATGAACTGTGTATAACTGGATGATCATACTGATTCCCAGTCTCAGCTAAGCGATGTTTCCCTGGCTTTGAATATGATGTCTAAAATAAGCGAAGGATGAAACCCACAAAGAAATTCAGACTTAAATTCACACTGATAAATAGAGAGAGTTAGGAGCCTGTATGCCTTTGATCTTGTTTTAATCCACTTTTCTCTGGTCGTCAGATATTAAACATCATGGGGCACATCGTCAGCTGGTGTAATTTGTTATAGTGCTATTGAAAGTTAATGGAGCTGAAATGCCAGCTGAAGGTCTGCCTCTATAACACTTCATCTAATGTACACAAATCTGTAGAGCTGTTACAAGTCTCTTCCTCAGAAATGCCTTTCTCAGACACTTTTCTGCTTGCTTTTCCATTTGATGTATTGTGTAGGAATTGAGGAAAGAGGGTGGCATCTTCTTCTAATTGTAGCTACCATACAACCAAACCAAATCGGAATTGAAATGCATAAAGAGTAAATTTCTCCTATTCCTAATCCACCATTCATATTGCTCCACTTAATCTCATTTTGCAGACAGTAAGAAGCCAGCTTTAACTTGCAGTGAAGGTCAATGGGAATTGGGCAGGGGGTTGTAGTGAATCAGTAGAGCTCCCTAGTACTTTATGACTACCTTGTTGTGACGTAGAGATTGTGTCACTAGCCCCAGGACTTTGAGAAGAGTAGGAATGCAAAATCTGTTTCAAACTAGCCTCACAGAGTCATGTAAAAGTTGTTTCCCTGGAGGAGCTGGTCATGTAGTTAGATCATGTAACTAGGAGCATTGTCTTTTTCCTAAAAACACACTTGGTGTACTATAAGACATCATTTTCGTGTATCTTTTTCTTATATTTTTTATTATACACTTTATACTTGCGAGTGTTAGATTAAAAACCTCTCTGAGTGAAAATAATTTGATGGTATCCCTCTTTGCATCCCTTTCCTCCTACTTTTCATAAAGTTTAAGATACTCACAGGCTAGAAGAAGAGTGTGGCTTCTGATCTGATCTTTAGTATCTCATCTTTAAAGTCCATCTTCATTAATGTACAAATGTGTTATTGCTTTGACAGAAGCATCATTGCTAAACTTCATAAGTGTTCTTTCATGAAAAAGAATTAATTTTTGATCAGATTATAACTATTGAATCAAAGTAGAGGATTGATTTTTCACATAATGTGTGTGAAGACCATTAAAACTTTAATTATATAAATTTAACACCATGACTGAATAGAGTGATACTAGCAAAGGATTGAGTAAGCTTGTTTTCTGTGTGTCCCATGTTCATTATCTTTAAATGCATGTGATGTTGATGAAGGTGAAATAGGAAAGAACTAACCTCAAGTGTTTTGTATGTCTTGCTTCTTAGCAGCTCTCAATATTTTACAGGGAGCTAACACCTTGATAATTAAATTACTTCCACATCTGTGCAGTGGTATCAGCAGGATGCTGCCATATTGCATATGTTTAACAAATTACACCTAATTTGCCTTTATATTTTCATTATGGAAATTGCATTCATATTATTCAACAAGAAGTACCTCCATGTCAAAATGAGTCAAGAAAATGCAAAAACAAAACTGATTTTGAATGTTTGCAAGGTAAATGCATTTTAGAAAAGACAATAAAAATCCTGTATTGGCAAGTTACAAAAGAAATAATGTTGATATTCAGAGGAAACTGATTAATGAGCAAACTATTTACTTCTGTACTGTTGAAAATGTTCATAGCATTAAAAGGTAGAAAGTAAAATCCAAAGGGAATATAAAACTTTGAGCCTTGATGAGGAATGAGACTTGATAGAGCAGCAGTGAACATGCCACAGAGCTTTGGGGCATAATTTGAGTTACTTCAAATTACAGGTTAAATTTAATTGTGATTGTTATCAATTGTTTAGTGAAAGCTGTTTTTGATAAGTAAACCTCTATGGGGTTTTTGGATGAATAAGAGAAGTAAACAAACCATCTCAAGAATAATTTTAAACAGTGGTTGGTTTAAAAAAAAAAATAAAAATTGAAAATAAGCTGTCCTCCTGTGGGTATGGTGTAATAAAACTATTTTTCTTCCAGGCAGCCTTACTCAGTACCCTCTGTCTGGAACAGAGGGACAATTGTTGTTGCTGTTGTTGTTGCTGCTGTTGTTGCTGCTGCTGCTGTTGTTGTCGTTATTATTATTATTGATTATGTTGCTCAGAGTTAATAAATTACATAGAGCTGATAAGAACTGCAACACCTTAGAATATAGTTCCTTATAGATTAAGGATTGCTGCTTTGTTTTAGTATTTGTATGGCTGCATCCTCTTAGTTCTTATTCTATCAATTTGCATCCAATTTAGAGTGATGCCTCAGGTACTCTTTGATTTCTTTTCCCTGTTACCAGGCCCCGTCCTTTCTGGCATTAAATACAAACACAACATAAAAAATGGAGAGTTCCCCACAGGTTTTCCTGGTAAATAATTTTATTACTTGGCATTAATCTACATTTGTAATTAGTGAAGAAATGTACTGATATAGGCAACTGTCTCACAGTAAGGGAAAAAAATGGATGGGTACCACAGTGAGCACAAGCTAAATTTGAGTGGAGAGAGAGGAATGTCTATGATTTTTATGGACTTTCACATTGCTATGTTGACAGGCTCAAGGGAACAACACAGTTTAACAGCAGCTGAGGGCAGGTTATGACCTGAACTAGGGCACCTGCTTGACAGGCAGTGGTAGCTCTTAGAAAGGGAACATAATGGCAAGGATCTTGAGAGAATTTGAGTTAGTATGAGATGGTATTTTAAGAAGTTATATTCTTTTGGAATACAGTGCTTTGTGTCGTAGGCACAGACAACAATGTCACTGAGATGAGGACTGAATCACAGAATTATAGAATGGCCTGTGTTGCAAGGGACCCTGAAGATCATCTAGTTCCAACCCCCCTGCCATAGGCAGGGATGCCACCTGCTAGATCAGGTTGGCCAAGGCCTCATCCAGCCTGGCCTTGAACACCTCCAGGGATGGGGCATCCACAACTTCTCTGAGCAACCAGTGCCTCACTACTCTTACAGTGGAGAATTTCTTCCTAATGTCTAATCTAAATCTATCCTTGTTTAGTTTAAGAGTATTCCCCCTTGTCCTATCTTTATCTAACTAAGAGTCCTTCTCCATCCTTTTTATAAGACCCCTTTAAGGACAGAAAGGCTGCAGTGAGGTCTCCCCAGAGCCATCTCTTCTCCATGCTGAACATGCCCAGCTCTCTCAGCCTTTCTTCATAGGAGAGGTGCTCCAGCTTTCTGATCATCTTTGTAGCCCTCATCTGGACTCACTCTAACAGGTCCACATCCTTTGTGCTGGGAGCCCCAGGCCTGGATGTAGCACTCCAGGTAGGGCCTCACAAGGGCAGAGTAGAGGGGGACAATCCCCTCCCTCAACCTGCTGGCCACTCCTCTTTTGATGCAGCCCAGGATGCAGTTGGTCTTCTGGCCTGCAAGCACACACTGCTGGCTCATATCAAGCCTTTCATCCCCCAGAACCCCCAAGTCTCTCTCCATGGGGCTGATCTCAACATGTTCTTCTCCCAGTCTGTACTCATGTCTGGGATTGCCCTGACCCAGGTGTGGCACCTTGCACTTGGACTTGTTGAACCTCATGCGGTTCACATGGGCCAACTTCTCCATCCTGTCCAGGTCCCTCTGAATGTCATCCCTTCCTTCTTTGATATCAGCTGCCCCACTTAGCTTAGTGTAATCTGCAAGCCTGCTGAGTGTGCACTTGATCCCATTGTCTAAGTCATTGATGAAGATTTTGAAAAGCGCTGGTCCCAAGACAGACCCCGAGGGACACTGCTCCTCACCAGCCTCTACCTGGACATAGAGCTGTTGACCACTACTTTCTGGGTGCGGCCTTCAAGCCAATTCCTTATCCACCAGATGATCCACCCTTCAAATCCATTATTTTTCCAATTTAGCAATTAGAATACCTTGTGGGACCATGTCAAAAGTCTTCCAGAAGTCCAGGTAGATGACACTGGTTGGTCTTCCCTTGTCAGCTGATGCAGTCACTCCATCATAGAAGGCCACCAGATTGGTCAGGCATGATTTGCCCTTGGTGAAGAAGCCATGCTAGCTGTCTCAGTTCACCTCCTTGTCCTGTATGTGCCTTAGCATTGCCTCCCAGAGGCTCTGTTCCATGGTCTTCTCAGGCAGAGAGATGAGGATCACTGGTTTGTAGATCCCTGTGTCTCTCTTTCTGCCCTTTTTAAAAATGGGAGTGATTCCTTTTTTCCGGTCACAGGGGACTTCACATGACTGCCATTTTTTATCAAATGTGATGGAGAGTGGCTTGGCTACTACATTAGGCAATTCCCTCAGGATCTGGGAAGTATGTCATCAAGCCCCATAAATAAAAGAATAAAAAGAATGGTACATGTCTTTCCACTCTTGCTGTATACTTTATTATTATTATTAATAATAGTATTAATATTGCCAAGCAACTTGTACCATCTACTTGGACTTGTGCAAAGTGTTTGACATTGTCCCACATGATATCCTTGTCTCTAAATTGGAGAGACATGGATGGACCATTCAGTGGGTAAGGAATTAGCTAGATGGTCACAGTCAAAGAGTTGTGGTCAACAGCTCAATGTCCAGGTGGAGATCAGTGACAAGTGGTGTTCCTCAGGGGTCAGTATTGGGACTGGTGCTGTTTAACATCTTTATCGGTGACATGGACAATGGGATCGAGAGCACCCTCATCAAGTTTGCCAGTGACACCAAGTTGTGTGGTATGGTCGACATCCTGGAGGGAAGGGACGCCATCCAGAGGGACCTGGAGAGGCTTGAGAGGTGGGCCTGGGCGAACCTCATGAAGTGCAACAAGGACAAGTGCAAGGTCCTGCATCTGGGCCGGGGCAAACCCAAGCATAAATACAAGTTGAGAGGAGAATGGATTAAGAGCAGCCCTGATGAGAAAGATCTGGGGGTGTTGGCTGATGAGAAGCTCAACATGAGCCAGCAATGTGTGCTTGCAGTCCAGAAAGCCAGTTGTATCCTCAGCTGCATCAAAAGAGTCATGGCCAGCAGGTCAAGAGAGGTGAATGTCCCTGTCTACTCTACTCTGATGAGACTCCACCTGGAGAGAATGTTCAGTTCTGGGGCCCCCAACACAAGAAGGACATGGAAGTATTAGAATGACTCCAGAGGAGGGCCCCAAAGATGATCAAAGGGCTGAAGCACCTCTCCTATGAAGACAGGCAGAGGGAGTTGGGGTTGTTCAGCCTGGAGAAAGGAAGCTCTGGGGAGACCTGATAGCAGCCTTCCAGTACCTAAATGGGGCCTACAAGAAAGCTTGAGAGGGATTCTTTATCAGTGAGTGTAGTGCTAGAACAAGGGTTTTAAACTAAAAGAGGGTAGATTTAGACTCGATATAAGGAGGAAATTCTTTACTCATAGGGTGGTGAAGCACTGGAACAGGTTGCCCAGAGAAGTTGTGAATGTCCCATCCCTGTAAGTGTTCAAATCCAGCTTGGATGGGGCTTTGAGGAACTTGGTCTAGTGGAAGATGTTTTTGCCCATGTCACGAGGGTTGGAACTAGATGATCTGTAAGGTTCCTTGCAACCCAAACCATTCTATGGTTTTAAGAGGACCCCCTGTAGTCATGTCTGGTAGACACTTGACTGCATACTTTTGACTGAGGTATTCCCACTTGAGCCTTGTTTTGTTGCCTGGGTGGTCTCTGTAGCTCTCCCCTTTTCCCACCTTTCCTATTTTAAAGCCCTCTTCACCAGCTTTGCTAGCCTGCTACTGAAGATACTCTTCCCCTTCTCTGACAGGTGAACCCCATCAGCTCCCAGCAGACCAGGTTTCTCAGAGTCCCATGGTCTAAGTACCCAAACCCCTGGCTATGGCGCCAGCTCTATAACCAGTTTTGATTTGCCAGATTCGACTGGCTCTTTCAACCCCCTTCCCTTTGACCAGAAAGACTGACAAAAAAACCTACCTCTGCTCATCAGTGCCTTACTTCTGCTCCCAGGGCTCTCTAATCCCTCTTGATACTCCTTAGGCTGCTCCTGGCTGTATCACTGGTGCCCATGTGAAACAACAGCAGCAGGTAATAGCAAATGGACTAAACTAGGCATGGTAGTCTCTTGGTGACATCCCTGACACAAACCCTGAGTAAGCAACACACCTCTGTACAAAGTGGGTCAGGTTGGCATTGGTAAATGGGCACCTTTGTACCTCTCAGAGAGTTGCCTACTACTACCACTCATTGCCTTTTCTTAGTTGAGCTGGTAAAAAAAAATTCCTTGAAATGCAGCACATTCTGCACAGAAGAATTTGAAAGAATCATAAAATGGGGAAGAAATGATAGTAGTCTACTGTGAGAGTTATATATTTGAAAATCTGCTGGACCTTTAATCCTGAAAGATATTCTGATGTATCTTCCTTAGATGCTTAGCTAAACAATTCATCTGCCCCTGTTGAGCCCCACACACCACTTTTATCACCCTCAAGTCCTCATGATACTTACTATCTCACCACCTCTGCATTTAGTTTCTTGTGTTCCTCTCAAAGACATCCCTGCTCTCTCCTGTTTTAGCTCTTGCATTCCTTCTATCCCTTTTTAAAAATATGGACTCCAAATTCAGGACCAAACCTTTATCAGAAGGGCGTAATATATCCTGCTATGAATTTTGAGAAATGGTGAAGGTAATTATGAGTCTTATTAAAATGCTTGTTTTGTGTAGAAAATAGTCTTTTTTTTCCTCATTGTTTGAAATTTGTTGAGTTTTGGAAATATCCAGTAACACTAAATTAACCTTTCTTGAAGGTAACTTTTAGAAAAACAGTCCATGAATCATAAAGGAGGTGATCTGGTCTTTGCCCTGTTTTATGGCCCTGGGCCTAACTAAATATTAGGGAAGGTCATCCTTTATGTTTTCCTTTGCTAATGCGAAGTTCTGTTTTATTATCACTGTTCTGTTTTATTAGTGTTGTTATTTTCAACTTTCTGCAGGGAAAAAAGTACATATCTAGATCTTCTTACCCAAATGTGGAGTTCATATGCGAGTGAGGCAGGTAGTCAGAGACTATACAGAATGATCACCCATTTATTCGGCATTGTTGACGCCACATCTGGAGTTCTGTATCCAGTTCTGGGCTTCAGACTCAGAGGTGTACAGTAAAAAGACAAGAGACAGTGGACACAATCCATCACATGAGAAAATCCCACTCAATGAATAAAAAGAATATACACAAAAAGAAAGGTTAAGCTGTGGAACAGGCTGCTCAAGGCTATGGAATCTCCATCTCTAGGTATATCCAGAGATTAACTTGACAAAGCACTTAGCAACCTGATGGAATTTTGAAGCTGAAGGATGAGATGACCTCCAGAGGTCTCCTCCAGCCTAAATTATTCTGCTGTGGTGTGGCCATTCTACCTCTTTTCCTATTTTATTATTTAAGGACAGAATAGAAGCTCTGCTACCTACCTCAGCGTAAATTCTTCCTCCCTCCCTCTGGGAACTAGATATTATCCTAAAAAAATTCCCCATTGCATCTTGGCAAGAGTTCAGCCATGGAGGTGTACGAAAGGCTATTAAGATATAATTTGCAGCAGATTGTCATCATTATTAATGAGCACAACCCAGGGAGAGAAAAAAAAAAAAACAGAAAAGCAAATTAAATCCAAACTGAACTATAAAAAAACCTTTTTCATTGACTTTGCTCTTTTATCTTTTTGTGAACAAAAAAAAAAGTGAAAACATTGCTATAGCTGTTTGTCCATGTATATTTTTTCCATCATTAGCTACATATGAATTGTGCACAAACAGAGAAATATGGGACATGCAGCATGATGGTTAACATTTCAAAGAAGATTATTCATCACTATGGGAGGCATCAGTCATATTCTGCTCCTCCAGATCCGTGAGAGTGAAGATCTGCAGCTCAGAATTCAACTAGAAGCTTTCAGCCTTTGACACTTTGTCTTTATGAAGCAAAATTGAAGGAGTTTAAGTGCTTGTAGTGGATCCCTCTGAGAAATGGTATAATTGGTATGGCACTGGTCCACTGTCTTCCCTATGCCTGTAGGGTAACTGCTACATTCTCAGATTTCCCTCAAGATGAAAGGACTTTGGCTGGCAGATGCCCTATACATGGAATGCATTGCTATAACCCAAGTCTGTATGAAAAGGAAAATTTTCAATTCCCCTGGAGTCTCAAGAGCTCTCAATTGTATATCTGAAGAGAAATAAGAATATCTTTCTAGCTACTACTGTAACTCATTTCCCCTTTCCTTCTATTCACTATCATTGAATCAGTGCCTGACAGAGGTGGAAAGGAAATTGCCAAGAGCTGCATTCCTAAGATGGGTATTCATCTTCATCACCATTTTTATCAATGGTCATCTCTGATTGTCTCCTGCTTTGACCCAAAATATTGTTGTCTGAGTATTGCAGCATTAGGTTGTGAAAGTAGCTGGACAGCACATGGAATATTTAGCACCTCACTTTGTTAAAAATATTTTATTTTTTCCTCTCTTTCTCTGACTTTTCCTTCCAAACTGTTATGTTTTTATCCAACTGTCCTCCAAAACATACTCTTCATACTAAATCTTACTTACCCACTATTTTCTTTTTAGTTTCACCCATATTTTCCAGTCACCTTTTGGTCTTGCTTTTTGCATACTGCAGTCTGATCTCTATTTATTCTTTCTCTTTAGTCCTTTATTCACAGCGTTCTCTTTTTATCACTATCCATCTTTTTCCCCTTCCTCTCTTTGCCAGTGCTGTGATTATATTTTCCCTTTTTATTTCTAATCTCTTCTCCTATGTGCGAAGCTTCTGTCTAGTGTGACAAGTCTATTTAATATCTTGCCTCCATTTCTCTTAGTTTTGTTTTGCCACAGATCCTTTCTAGAAAGGATGAAAATATTTCAGTTTCCTGCTTTCAGTTACATGTGCTCCGTATGCATCTGTTCACTTCCTATTTTCCAGTTCCCTTACTATTAATCTCTCCATATTTCATCTAGCTTGTGATCAATGCAATCTCTAGGTACAGATCAACTATCAGTAAGAATAAAATCTTGATGCTATCATCTTCTGTCTGGTTGGATTCTGTTATATGTGTAGTGAAGTCAAAACATTCAGATAGCAATGCTGAGACATTCAGAGATGATCAAAATGCAGTGCTCTGTTCTGTGCAGCAGTATAGACTGGATCCTGGAATTAAAGTATGGGCAGAGTTTGAGTGATGCAAGGAAGCAAATCATCCAATTATCCTGGCATCATTAAAAAAGCTGAGATATGCAAAAAGAAAACCAACTAAAGCAAAGAGGTGCACAAAGTTTGACTTTTTGAATATAATGCTTCTTGCCCTCACACATTGTTTTATGCAGTCAAATTATATGATCGGTTATTTAAATGAAATGAGGTTTTGTTTGAGTCTAGCTCAGATTAGATCTCTTTCTGATACAGACAAGAAGTTTTCTTTCAAAAATGCCAAGATATGCAGAGTATCAGACTGGTAAAAACAGTGATCTCTTGTGTCCTGGTACTTAATGGAGTGTTAAACAGATCTAATACTGGGAGACCAGTTTCTAAATCCAGTCAAGAACATGTCTCAGATGCACTTCATTGATAATGATTGGATAATTACAGTGGAGATCAAAATGAAAGTGAGAGAAAAAGGCAGATTTGTAGTGACAGGCTCTTTATTGAAGAAAGAAAGAAAGAACAAAGAGTGCATTTCCGTATCTTGGAAGGATAGGTCTTACTTTTCTGATTTGTTTTTCCTGAGATAGAAGTCACCTATTTGTGGTTTAAGTTCCTTTATTTTTTCAGCAGCTTTCTGGAGTGCAGAATTTTTTATTTTTTTTATTTTTTTATTTTTTTATTTTTTCCTGAAGTACAGTACACTTTAGGGAATGATTTTCACAGAAGACAATTGGTAAAATTCCAACACTAAAACATTTGCTAGGACAAGCAAAAAAGATCTGGCAGTGATGAAAGTTGCATCATCTATCTATGGAAAGGTATAAGCTGCAGATCTCATGCAAAAAGCTTCCTTCTTATAGTTTCTTTGTTAATTCTAAGGCAATCATTGGATCTTTCATCCAGCTAGTGTGAATAGATAAAGTGAACACAAGCATGCTCTTATGTCTCTGTATACAGAAGCCACTTTCCATCATATTTGAAAAGTCGTGGCAGTCAGGTAAAGTACCTGGTGTCTAGAAAAAGGGAAACATCACTCCCATTTTTAAAAAGGGTAGAAAGAAAGACACAGAGAACTACTGACTGATGAACCTCACCTCTCTGCCTGGGAAGATCATGGAACAGAGCCCCCTGGAAGCAATGCTAAGGCACATACAGGACAAGGAGGTGAGGCAGCTAGCATGGCTTCTTCCAAGGGCAAATCGTGCCTGACCCACCTAGTGGTCTTCTATGATGGAGTGACTGCATCTGTTGACGAGGGAAGACCAACCAATGTCACCTACCTGGACTTCTGGAAGGCCTTTGACATGGTCTCACATAACATTCTTATCTCTAAATTGTAGAGAATTGATTTGAATATGGAATATGGATTTGAATATGGAATATGGATTTCAAGGGTGGACCATTCAGTGGATAAGGAATTAGCTTGAAGGCCACACCCAGAGAGTTGTGGTCAACAGCTCTATGTCCAGGTGGAGGCTGGTGATGAGTGGTTATGGTGCCATCTCACTTACATATACTGAGAAATTGTTAGGCTAGCATTCAGCAAAGGAGCTGAGGCATAATGATGCTCAGCTTAGCATACTAAGAAATTCTTATTCTCCTGCTGTGAGAATGGGACATCTAAGTTCTCTTGAACATGAGACAACACATGATTATAAGAGCATATCACCCAACCTACTCTGAGCTTCTTGCCTTTCTCTCAAAAGCATTTAGAGAACTCAGTGAAACTGCAATCCAGAGACTAATGCTACACCTCATACTCAAATCTCAGGATTTTTGTGAGTACATCCAAACTGAATGAAGAGCCCAGAGGCTGCAGACCCCAACTCTAGAACTGATTTCCTTTTTATATAGTCATTGCTAAACATAAAGTATACACAGTTCTAGGAGGAGGATCAGACCAGTGACATTCATGCGTTCAACTGGGTCCCCGAAGTTCTCAATTAAAAAGTCAAGTTCTTCCTGCATGCTTACAATTTATCCCCATGAGTCTTGCAGCTGGACATACAATGGCCTAGCTACAACAGAAGAGATAGAGAGCATTTCCATTGAAAATCCCACAGCCAGTTTGTTCAGTCAGACAGTGTAACATCTGTATTTTCAAGCAAAAGAGGATCTACCACTCAGATCTCCCCTCTCTAACACTCCTAAGTGCTGGAGTCACCTGGCTGCTAAATAAAAATTTTATGTTCAGAGGGATTCAGAATTTTTCCATGTGTCACAAAGATAGTAATTAATCTTGGAGCATAGGATCAAAGAAGCTTATTCTCTGCTCATTCCTCACACTGTTATGAAAGAGGTCTGTTTCTTTGGTAATATCTCCCTTTTTGATCAGTCAACCAGCTGTTCAAAAAGGGAGATACTACCAAAGAATCAGGGTTTAGCCACCACTTTAATTTACCCTTGAAATCTTTTGCCTTTCTGATTCTTTCACCCATCCCACTGGAGGAAACTGAGTGATTGGCTCTGTGTTCCTTAGCTGCCTACTGGGGTTAAAGCACAACAAATACTTTAATCGCAATGCACTTTAACTTAAAAATGCAGTTCTCTTATTGAGTGCAAGAGCTTGTAAAACACAAATACGTGATCCTGTCACAATTTAATTAGCGTAACCTTTGTTAAGTGTGGTAAATGGCTGGAATTGCAACAAATGGTTGAGACAAAGGCAGATAAACAACACAGTAGACAAGGAGAAATGAAAAAAAATGCTTAAATATACCAGAAGTGATTTCAGGCTCTTCTCTCTTGTACCTTTGTTTTTCACTCTTTTCATTATCTTTGGTCACTTGTCTAGATCATCGTTCTTAGAGGTGTTGAGGGAACTGGCAGGTCTATTAGTTCCTTGAGTCCATTGATTCCCATTCTTTCTTTAAGGTCACTGTCAGGAAGATATAAGAAATGGTAAAGCTCTTTGGCTTCTGAAATGCTGGTTTAATACATTCTTCTAGAAGATGTCCAATTAGATGCTTTAAATCTACAGCTACAATACCATATCAGAATGGTTTTAAGCCTTTAGCTAGCCATTTTATTTCTTCCTCCCTGAGTGGTAAACAAAAATAACTCTTTGAGAAGAATTGAGAAAAGTACATGTGTACAGTGAAGAACAGAACCACTGATGGCTGTATTTTTCCTGATCACTGTGTCAATAAACTTCTGGAAATGATTTCTATTTCTTCCTCAAACATTCAATGTGCTTAGCAAGGTTTTGTCATGAATCTAGGCTGGATTCTTAAGCATAGGATCCTTCAATCATTTCCCAAAGTATTATGTCACACTTCTGAATCATCGTACTGTAAGCTTCTGAGAACATACAGATGTGAAAACATTACAGAAAGAACGGTTTTATAGTTTAGGACTCTAATGACAGAATTCTGCTGCCTGATCTTCCATTTAAAAATAAAGTTGCAAATGGCTTAGTTACATTGAAGTTTATATTCAAGTGGTCTAAAATATTAATCCTAAAATTAAGAGCTAATTTAATAATTGATTAAATGAGCACATGATCTGCTCCAACACACTAGGAGATCAGTATTTAATACAACGTTGATAATTTTATGTAAAGTCTAGTCACACCCTTCATTAAGATATGTTGACAGAGAAATTCATTTACTTGGAGAGCTACCAGGATTCAAAATGTAACTGTTAAAATCTCGTATAATATGTTGTAATTTAACAGTAAGACTGTGGGCAAAGTGATTAACTGGAATTAAGATGTCTGTGCACCTGTAAGACTATCCTACTTTTTATCTGAAAATGAGTACTGCTTTGATGTGAGGCAAAGCATTTATCTGGTAGCTCATGGTGTGTACTGCACACTATAATTAGCAAGATTAATGCTTTGTTTTAATTGCTTCAAGCTTTGCATCAAACTGCAAGGAAAACTACCTGAATGACTGTAACAGGTTTATTTTTCTTGTCATCAATTTATGTTTGGAAAATAGCATCTCACTGGAGAAACTGAAGATGAGAAGAGAAAACAAGGGCCACTTTCTTACCAAATATGTTTGCCTGAGGTAATACTTCAGAAAATACCATGACAGCAACAGTTTTATTCATAGAATCTTATGTAAATGGTAATTTACACAAAGTGAGGTATTCATGTATTAGGCATATCAAGTACATAATTGAATATTTATTTAAAACAGCCACTAATGACTGTTTTTATTTTTATTTTATTTTTCTTTATTTATTTTATTATTTTTTATTTGTTTGTACGGCTGGAAATCGTAGTGTTTGGGGAAATCTCGAGTGCTATATATGTGTATATATATATGTTTTGTGTGTTTGTGTGCATGTACAAATTATTATAAGACCTCACAATTGCACAATTGAGGCACTAACTGCAGCTTCACAATTCAAATAAATAACAGCTATTATTATGTCCTACCCCTTTTGGTGATGGCTATCAACTCTTTGGACAAATTGAATATGACCAAAGAGAGTTAAAAGACTGCAATATAATTAGATGAAATTTACATAAGAGCATCCCTCCTCTCACTTAAGCTGCACAAGAATTAAAGAATGAAGAGGCAACAAAAGCTCCAGGAATTTTCCTCAGAAGACTTGTAGATACTCGCTTTTTACAGACCTATGCATTTAAAATAAGATGAATGGATAAAATCCCCTGACTAATACAAGTCCACCCTGTCTGCTTGGGAGGGAAAAGCTCCCAAGAGGCTTGTCACATCTATTGTGCATTAAGTGAAATATTTCACGTCTTACTTCTGTGTAATCAAAATAGCTATTGCCTAAATGTAAACCTTGCTTCATTTATACTCTATCACTTTTATTCAAAGCAGTTCTTCTTTATCTTCACTCTATAACAGGAAATAATACAAGAAAATGTAATTTATTCAGGACTGTAACACCAAAGTTTTTAGATCAATAAATTTAGCTTTCATGACTCAATCTAAAAAGGATTTGCTATGTTGTATGCATGAAAAATGCCTTGTTTAATAATCATTCTGATATTATGTTGTTCTAAATGCAAAGCTTGATTTAACTGTGCTATTAAAATCTATTCCAAAGAATATCCCAGGGGTGTCTCTTGTCATTTTTACTGAAGCTTGTGCATAAATTTCCAACTATAGAGAAACATTCTAAATAGCTGTTGTCTTGAAGCAGCTGAATAGTCCTCGTGAGTCCTTCCAAGGTTTATAAAGACAGTTTCAGAAAGAACTTTTTTCTAGCAAGCTGTGTGTTATATGATTTCAAACACACAGTTCTACCTATAATTTAGTGAATCTGTACACAGAAGTCCCAAACCCTAGAGTATTTCAATGAAGACCCCACAGATTAGAATGGAATCCTGAGAGCAGTAGAAATAAATTCATTCTTTCTGAGTTTTTATTGTAATTCAAGTTGTATGCAACCTAATTAAATATCCCAAAGGAAACCCCTTTTTATGTACCTAGCTGGGCTTAATCCAGCAAGACACACATCCTTATGAAGTCAAGCAAGATCTCAGCTGACATAAATTTGGAATACAAGTTCTGTCCTAGTATATTTTTAAACAGTTAAAACTACCAAGAATTAACTGTTTATAATTACTCTTCTACATTTTGTGTATGGGATGACACAAATAAGAAACCTATGGTTGTGTTAGCAGTGCTTCATCATCAATGAAAAATGTAAAGCATTCATGCTTACATGCAAGTTACGTGCTTTTGACAACAGAGATCATGAAAACCATTGCTAATTTATTTCACCAAGTATCAAAATGCTACTCTGGACCAGTAGATTTTGGGTTTCCCTGGATAAGAGGAATTATCCTCTTTGGAATTCTTCAGAGAGTAGAAAAGAAACAGATGTGCAGCTTTTCCTACAGAATATTTAGGCCAAACCTACACAGTACACAGTCTTGTTAAAGATTGAATATATATCTGTTTCCTCAGATCCACAACTATTCTATGAATGCCTAGTTCAAGGAATAGGTGAACTGTTAAAGGTGACATTTTTTTTTCCTTAATTTATTTTTAATTATTATTATACCACTGTTATTTTGCCTTTCCATTATAACCTTTCATTCATTTCATTTCTCTTGCCTGTAATCCTCTTTCCTTTTACTTTAATCCTCACACACTGAGATGCACTGCTTAACACTCTATCAAGTCTGCATGGAAATATACTGGTTAGGTGATGTGGATCATGTGGCTGCCAGGCTGGTTTGACAGAAGTCATGCATGTTAAATTTGGTTCTATATACAGCTGCACACTATATATTGTGTTGCAGGGAAAAGCTGCTCAGTTCATATAGCCAAATTAAATGAAGTCAAAAGGCATTTAATTACTTAATAATGCGATTATGTCAGAATAAGTGAACTACACATTGAGAATCAACAATACAAAAGATAAATGTGATATTAGACACAAAATATTAATGAACACCTAAAAATTTCTGAACACTCTTTTAAAGCCAATGGACCGACATTACAACTCGCCTCAAGTCACACCCACGCTCCCCATCCCCTCCACGGGTGTGAGTGTGCCCCTTGCACCCCTCCTGCGGGCAGTGCTGGTGCTCCAGCTCCAGGGCTGCCCCTGCCATCCCCGCACCTGCTGCCCAGTGTTGGTGCCAGTGCACAGCCACTGCCAGCGCACAGGCCCTGGCTGTGTGACCCGCACTGCTGAAGTTTGCTTCCCGGGGTCTCTTCTCCCTGATAAATCCTCACATTTCTTTCAAGCCTCTTTTCAAGCTGACTCCATTGTTTTGCATTTCCTTGTTTTTTGTCTGTTTATTTATTTTTTCCCAAAAATCTCTTGGTAATCTCCCTGGTAACTGCTTGATCCACTTGATATTCATCTTCCTCTTCAACATGACCAGTTTTGTGCAGATCCCCTCCTATGCAGTTTAGTGGATTTGATTCACCCTTGTCTACATCTATATTCTTAACAAATACTATACAAACAGTGCTGTGAATGCACTCCCAATGGGATGTACAAACCATGTTTCGTACAAGGCTTGTCTTCAAGTATAACTTTTAAAACTTTGACCATAATCTCTAGTGATGGTTTTCTCAGAGCCTGCAGGCTTTGCTGAACTCTTGCATATAAGCCTGGCTTCTCACTGCTTACTCCCTAGCCTTCCCTCTCCAAGGGGGCTGGAGATTATGTGGAGCATATTCTTTAAGCAAAAGAAAATTGGTTAGCACAGATTTGTCTGTTGTTTTGAGTAATATCCCTTTGTGCCTCACTTTTTCTTTCTCCTGTCTATCAGCAGGAGGGAGAGACAGAGAAGTATTTTGTAGATTAATAGCTGGAAAGCTCTGCAAGGAAACTTGGGATGGAACTCACAGTCACACTCAAGAAATAAGATTCACAATATATGTCAATCTGATGTGGTCTACACAACCATGTGTAGATGTGGCTCATACTGGTTGACCACCTAACGGTTGAGCCTAAATATCATACATCCAAATACATGTAGTTGTAGAAAGATGGAGACACCACTGCTCAGATGAAAGTACTTAACAATGACCAAAATGCTTGAAACAGATTGTAAATCAAACAACAAGAAATTGTTAAAAACTTCTGTAAAATAAGAGTTAAAAAGAAACACTTCAGGAAAGGAAAAATAAAGTCCACTGAAATTCAGAGAAAATTTGCAATGTTCATTAAAAAGATCTTGAAGTCACAACTATCCATTATTTTAACCAAAGTCATGCTTAATTGTCATTAAAAATCGTAGAAACTAAATGATCTAATGGTGATAAAAGCAGCTGGTTGTAATTTATGAACCCCATTTCTTAAAATGTCTCACAGTATCTTACTGCTTAGCTAGTCTTTTGGTTAACAAGTTTTCCTGCATTCTCAGGAAACTCTGAATTGACCTGATCTCACAGGTCACTCTGAGTACAAAACAAACGAACAAAAACAAATGAACAAACAAAACAATGCAAAGTGAACAGTTCAAGGTCTCATTTGAAAATAATTATTTTAGACTTCAATCCTGCAAAGAGTTTGTCCATACTTAAACCTGTAAGATTTGAAAGACTCAGAGTTAGTCATCCCTTTTACTCCTTGACCACTAACTGTTCCTATTGTACTTGACCATTTTTAGTGGGAATTTTGTTGTTGCTAGTTTGTTTTTTAATAACATTTTTCTGGGTTGTTGTGACAGTACAGAGTGTTTGTTTGGCTTTTTTATCAGAATGTGCAGATGACAGAGCTAATTCCATTCTGAAACTTTAGTTTAGTTTGAGGAAAAACACCAGACTCTGAGCATTGACATGCTAAATGCTTGAGAAAGATTGGTCACACCTGAAATTTATAAATGCAAGTCATTGCATTCACATTTGGCATTGCCTATCTGTGATCTCCGGTGCTGTTGTGGAGAGGAGTGCAATTTATTTAACTTGTATAAACTTGCAGACCTGCAAGAATAGGACAAATAGCCATAAGATGTAAGGGTAACAAAATGTGTTTTATGCAAACCAATTTAGAATTTGTAAATCTAACTTTAGTTTCTGAAGATGTCAGCATTCTTTTGACAGCATTTCAAAGAGATTTGTGTCTTATCAGTTTGTTATGGTAACTTTTACAACTGAATATAACATTATTCTATCTTTGCCCATTTTACATGGACTGCTCTTTGCAGATACATGTAGTATTTTTCTGATACTTCAGTGATTTTTCAGTTCTTTCTGAATTACTTAAGACTTTTTTTTTTTTTCTTTTTAGAAAATATTAGAAAAATATCTACTGAATTTGTGTTTCGGATCTACCTTCTGTGCATTTAGGGACATAGATCACAGCTGTATTTAGAGCAAAGTACTATTTAGCTGAAATAATCTAAAAACTAACTGTGAAGCAACTGCAGGAGGAACTTTTTAAGATGAGAATAATATCCTGGAAGATGTATTGAATGAAGTCTGCAGTAAGATAACACTTGGGTAAGAAATGACATTGAAAAGCTTGTTAAGGCAAACCTATGTGTTAAAGCTTGGGTTGAAAAATCTGGAAAGCAAGAAGATTCAGACAAATGATATACTTTTGACTAGGCAAAAGATCAAGAGGCTGACCAGCCAGGACATGGATAGATGATGTTGTTGATCCTACAAAAGTAGGAAGAATTATTCCAGGTAAATCACACAGAATGGTTTGTCTTTCATAACTTAGCAACCCACAGCATGCAGCAGAAAACATAAAATACAGTACCAAGAGACTAACAGTGTCTCTTGTTTCTTTACATCAGAAATATTTCACTTTCATGGGACCATGCCAAACTGTGCATATAAGTTCTCTTTTTTTAAGCAGGAACACAAAAAATAATATTCTAACAAAAAAATTACCTGGGTAGAGCTGAAATGCCATGTTTTAATAAACAAGGTTTAAGCCTTCATCTTTTATTTTGCTTTTCTTTACATGTGAGTCTGTCTTTAAAAAATAGTTTATCATATAATGTATCATATAATGATTGGATTTCATCCAATCTTTTAAAATAATAATTGAACACAAAGATAATGAAGATTAAAAATTTATTCGTGTGTCTGTTGTACTTTAAAAATTCAAAAAAAAGGTGAATAAACCAGTTGTGTGTAGCACCAAAGGTCATATTCTCTGTGAACTGATTGCTGTCCACAGTCCACAAGGGTTTCTATGGCATGAAGAATAGTTCCTAGAGAAACTTATCATTTTAGTCCTAGCCTAACTCAGGAATCTCTGCACTGTACAACAATTTTTTTCAAAAGTCTCAGTGCCTGAGGATGATGTTGAGTCATCTTTCCTCAGAAAGAATATTCCTAAGAATATTCTTTGTCTTAGCTGTCCATTGTATTTAGTAGCCCAATTAGTAGTCCATGTATCAATATCTCAGTTAATATCGTGATCAATATCTCTCAGTTATGTAACTGAAAAGATATTTTCAACTGGTGGCTGAACATGAACAGCATATGAACAGACATCTGAAATCCCCAAACTCCAGTGATAAGTATTCTCCAACAGTTGCTGCAACAGAATGATCAGAGTGCAACAGAAAAGTGAATTCATTTGTTTGGTGTTCCAATCCAGAAAATAAGAAGTACATTCTTTATCTTCCATGCTAGGCACATGTAAACTCTGTTTACCTGTGAATAGTCTGGGAATGAATCTTCAGTAATAAGCGACAAGAATTTTTCAGTGAAAAATTTTCCATTTACCACCTTTTCCTTATTCAGTAGTCCACTGAATGCATGAATGTATGATTTAGAAAAGTCACACTGAGGCCTGAAACAGGGACTTGAGCTAAGTCTTGTGTGTTCCAGGAGACGGTTACAATCATCAGTGAAGACTGATGTCTGTAGTGTCTGCATCTAAGACACATTTTACTTTGTATTTTGTGTGATACCAGTCTATTTCTATTTTTAGAGTAGGGCAAAATATTTTTGGAAAACTCCCATTTCTTCCAGATATGAATTCCGAAGTATATGAGCAACAAAAGATAGCAAACCAGGTAATTAATCCCAGCCATCACCCTGACATTAATAAATTTCCAAGTGGAAGAAAGACTGCTACGAAGTTGTTGCTATGCAACCTCTTCCAAATGTGCATAAAGCTGATAGTGCTGCTGTTTGCTTATTTTTGGAGCCAGCTTTCTTCAAAGCAAAAAACAAAAAATGTAGGGCTGGAATGGGTAGGTCTAGTCCACTGCTACTGTTTGACGTTATATATATCAAGTTGACATTTGACGTTATGTAGGTGCACTTTGAAGCTGAGCTTGCTCCATGTTGAAATTATTTCTCTGGTCAGAAACTGGAGTCCCATTCCAAGTTGTGGCACTGACTTATATGACCTTTGAGTTCAAAGCCTAGTGATTTGAATTCATTTCACAGCAGTTACCCTTTCCCAAAGTGTATATGGGCAGACCCACTCAACTTCTCCAAGCAATTCATTCAAATGCCCTTTTATCATTGCAAGGAAACATTTTAGGTTTTGTTTCTTTACTTAAGGGACTCCTCTGTCTCAGCCTGCCTGGTCTAGTATAATAATACCCTTGAACTGTCTCTCACCCTCTTTCAGCCCCTCTCTCTCTCTCTCTTTTTTTTTTTTTTTTTTTCTCATTTCCACAGCACAGTTGTATTGCTTGTGAATTCCCACTACTTGACTTGGCTGAGATCTGTGGTATTTCAGACACTGCAGAGATGGGCACTCAGGAGCATTATACCAGAGTTAATGTCTCTTAGCTGTTGGGAAAATGCAAATATATATTATTTGTTGGAAATTGTATGCTAACCCAGGGTACACTAGGAGACTTCCATTATCTCACATATGGAGGTGTCATTTGGACTTGGGGCCAGCTCAGAGCCAGCACAGCTGTGAGCAGCCCCTTCCATATGGTGATGCTGGGGACAGGCTCCCAGAAACTGTGGGGCAGTCGTAGCCTTGGCTGACCCCCAACCTCAGGGACTTGCTTTCAGCTGAGGCCCTGCATGATCTAGAGATCATGCTGCCCTGCAGCCATGTGCTTGACCATGGACCCACCTGAGCCACAACCACCTGTGGGCTGACAACCAGGCTTGGCCTCAGCGTATCCCCAGAAAGATGTCTTGGCCTCAGCTTATCCCCAGGAAGATGTCCAATGCTCAGGGCTGGAGCAGGGGCTGCCTGCAACTTCCCTGCCAGGGTGGGATGGGTCCTGGCTGCAAAGCCCTGCCCTGCCACTCCCAGGCACTCCCTGCCTTCACAGCTCCCCTCTCCCTGGCGCGGTTCTTGCTGTGCTGTAACAAAAAGTAGGACCTCAGATCACAGGATCACAGAATGGCTGAGGTTGGCAGGGACCTCTGGAAGTCATATTGTCCAATTCCCCCTGCTAAAGCAGGGCCATGCACATCAAGTTGCCCAGGGCCACATCCTGTGGTGTTTTCTTTCCCTTCAGGGATGGAGATTACACAGCCTCTCTGAGCAGCCTGTTTGACTAAACTTACACTGTTTTTTTTTTTTTTTTTCTTCCCTAAATAAATAAATAATGGAATATACTGTATTTCACTTTGTGCTTATTGCTTCCTCCTAATCTCTCCTCAGATTTTCTTATCTTTCAGGCTTCCACTTGTTGCTGTGACGTTCGCTGCTTCATATGCCTGCCTGCTATACCTTGTGGTCTGGAGCCTTTTGCTTGCTTCACAGCAAATAATCTCCTTACACAAAAGGATCTTTATGACCCCGCTCTTAAAAGAACAATCCAAGAGCAACCAAAACAAGTATTTTGCCTTTCATGGGTCAATAACAACAAAATTTGCCCCTTTTTTTTTTAAAAAATGTTCTTGCGGGCAAGAAACACCCATCTTTAAAACACACCTGCTGGACCAGTTATTTCAGAAAATAAAAGGAGTAAACCAACCTTAAAAATGCTAACATGGACTGGGGTTTAATACAGGTGCTAAATTGCTGCAAAGCTACCAGGGTAATTCTGTGTACTTAGTGTACTTAAAAATGACTAAAATATCTAAAATCTATATCCTACAAAGTTTAAATGTTTCTTACTTTCAGATTTAAAGTCTTTAATTCCTTTTTAAAACCCTTAAGTCCTTCTATGTCTCTTCCCTTTCCCAAATATAATGCATAAAAAATAATTCTGTGATTATGCATACATATATACATGTGTATATAAGTGTCTGTCTGTCTGTTTGTCTGTCTATCTACCTACCTTTTTATTTCTAATTATACTGTAGACTTTTCAGGGTAAGCATTTTGTATGCCTGAGCCAGTAACATTACTTACTAAGCACAGAATTCTGGCAGAAATACTTCTTGTATCCTAAATAATAATAAAGAGTAATAAAGGTAGATGTGAAAGTCAAGTGGAAAGGATTGCCCTGGTTTATCTTGATGGTGTTCGTGAGTACCTTAAAACAGTAAATTAGCATTAAAAGCTGTGGTTATTGAAAGCAGGTTCCCGTCCAGATAAGAATATAACACTTTTCTTCCTTTTATTTTCAGAGTTTATAAATCTTAATTTCATATGAAACTATAGTCTTGCAATATAAAAGTTGAAATTAATAACTTCTAGAGAAAGGCTTCTATAGGTCCATCAGTGATAAAAGGAAAACTAGAGAAGTCGTGGGCCTTCTCCATAAGGAAATGGGAGACCTGGTTACCTGGGCTACAGGGGAGAAGGCTGAGGTACTCAATGAGTTTCTTGCCTCAGTCTTTATCAGCAAAAGCTCTAGCCACATAAACCAAGTCCTTTAAAAAGGGGAAAAAAGGAAGACCAGGGAACTACAGGACAGTCAGTCTCTCCTGGCAAGATAATGGAGCTGATCCTCCTGGAAACTGTGCTAACACACACGGAAAATAAGGAGGTGATTGGTGACAGCCAGTATGGCTTCACTAAAGGCAGGTTGTGCCTGACAACTCTGGTGGCCTTCAACGATGGGGTTAGAGCATTGGTGGATAGGGGAAAAGCAACTGACATCATCTACCTGGACTTGTGCAAAGTGTTTGACATTGTCCCACATGATATCCTTGTCTCTAAATTGGAGAGACATGGCTTTGGTGGATGGACCACTCAGTGGGTAAGGAATTAGCTAGATGGTCACAGTCAAAGAGTTGTGGTCAACAGCTCAATGTCCAGGTGGAGATCAGTGACAAGTGGTGTTCCTCAGGGGTCAGTATTGGGACTGGTGCTGTTTAACATCTTTATCGGTGACATGGACAATGGGATCGAGAGCACCCTCATCAAGTTTGCCAGTGACACCAAGTTGTGTGGTATGGTCGACATCCTGGAGGGAAGGGACGCCATCCAGAGGGACCTGGAGAGGCTTGAGAGGTGGGCCTGGGCGAACCTCATGAAGTGCAACAAGGACAAGTGCAAGGTCCTGCATCTGGGCCGGGGCAAACCCAAGCACAAATACAAGTTGAGAGGAGAATGGATTAAGAGCAGCCCTGATGAGAAAGATCTGGGGGTGTTGGCTGATGAGAAGCTCAACATGAGCCAGCAATGTGTGCTTGCAGTCCAGAAAGCCAGTTGTATCCTCAGCTGCATCAAAAGAGTCATGGCCAGCAGGTCAAGAGAGGTGAATGTCCCTGTCTACTCTACTCTGATGAGACTCCACCTGGAGAGAATGTTCAGTTCTGGGGCCCCCAACACAAGAAGGACATGGAAGTATTAGAATGACTCCAGAGGAGGGCCCCAAAGATGATCAAAGGGCTGAAGCACCTCTCCTATGAAGACAGGCAGAGGGAGTTGGGGTTGTTCAGCCTGGAGAAAGGAAGCTCTGGGGAGACCTGATAGCAGCCTTCCAGTACCTAAATGGGGCCTACAGGAAAGCTGGGGACTCTTCATTGGGGAGTGTAGTGATAGGACAAGGAGTAACAGTTTTGAACTAAAAGAGGGTAGATTTAGACTCGATATAAGGAGGAAGTTCTTTACTCATAGGGTGGCGAAGCACTGGAACATGTTGCCCAAAGAAGCTGTGGATGTCCCATCCCCTGAAATGTTCAAGTCCAGGTTGGATGAGGCTTTGAGCAACCTGATCTGGGAGGTGTCCCAGCCCATGGCAGGGGGTTTGGAATTAGATGATCTTTAAGGTTCCTTCCAATCCAAACCATTTTATGATACTAGTTATCTAAAAAAATAACTTTTAGCAAAGGGAAGAAGCTATGGTGCCTGAAGAAGTCCTATATAGCCTGAAGCACCAAATGTTGCTCTCTAATATTCATGACTCTGGGAAAAAGGAAACTATTCTTTCAGGTTACAGAGCAGCTGCTTCATGTCTCTTCCTCACCCAAAAACCTCAAACAGCCCAAAACATCGAGCTGAAGTTAGAGATTATTCTTATCATGTGTGCTGCAGCTATAGGAGAGGAACAGACTTTATCACTAAAAAGCTCCTGGAGATATCACTTATGTTTCTGACATAATTTCACTAAAGTCAATGAGAAAGTTTTCCTCTATCTATGGGAACAGTATTTCTTTGAATAATCTCATGAGAATTCAAGATGTGAACAGGTAGGGGAACAAGGTTTTTAACATGATTATCTTATGCACTCACTGTCTATTCCTCCGGAAGAAATAATTTGTACAAGAAAATAATATTTTCAAATATTACTAAACTTTTGACTGTTTGTTACCATCAGCATAAACTATAAAGAAAAATGCTTGTTTGTCATTTCTAGCAGTTCAAGAAACACCAAACAGATTTTTTCCTTCAAATTGCTGGATAATGGCTCAACCAAGATCTTATTTTTAGAGTTTTTTTTATTAATTCTTTAAAAGATGCCATCAAGACCTTAAATTTTCTTACCAATGTCAAGATATTAACAGTACACAGATTATAAGAACTTAATAAATTTTCAAATTATGCTCTTCAAGTCCCCATTCTTTCTTGCTGTGCAACTGCTTCTGGTTGTTATTTTTTCGTTTCTATTAAGGAATATATTTAGCAAAACAACTGTGTGATATGGTAGCAGGTATTCACTGAGTCAGACGGATTCTCCTTACAGTATATTTCTCTGGTTCAACAGGACATTCCTCTATCTGAGTAGAGGTTTGGTATCTGGTCTTAACCCAGGGTCTGTGAGAAGCTGTTTCTAAAACAAGTTTTCTGAGATATTGGTTAAGTCTATAAAAACTCACATAGTACTAAAGCTGTGAATGCACTAAAGCTGTGAATCTGCTCTTCTTTCTCTATGGATATTAGCATTTATAAGATACGGGTTGATATATAACACCTTTGGAGTGTCGCAGTATGCAGAGCATAATCGCATGTTTTTTCTGTGACTGAAACTGATGGTAGGACTAAGAGAAGAGAGAAATCTCTTCCTCCATCCTACATAAGCTCCTTCCTTTGACGTCTTCTCTGAACTTCTTACATTGACTTCAGTGACAAATCTAGCTTGTCATGTGCTTTGAGCTATCTGCTGCAACAGAGTCTTTTCATTGACCAGAATGACACTCACTCTGGTGTTCCCTAATTCATCGCAAACATTAAGAAAAACGTTACGTCTGCAAATGACAGTGAATCAGACAAACCTTTTATATACATCACTTATCTACTATTGCAGGCCTTGTTTGAAATGCCCAGTGCTTAACAAAATTCTACCATGCAGACCCGTGTGACATTGAAAAGAGTATCAGGATGACTGCACAGATGTTACTGCAAACCCTATACCTTTACCACAGAGGATGGATTTACCTCCTCAATTGATTCTGTGCATAGTAAATACAGTTTTGATGATGAATATCTCAAATAACTTAGGGTGATAAGGCTATTTTTCATTATCTTTGTGTTGTCAAAGGAGAAAACTGGGATACATATGGCTTTAAGCTACAGAAGGAAAACTTAAATTCCTATGTTAGTGAAATAGAATCATTGAATCATAGAATCATAGAATATCCCGAGTTGGAAGGGACCCATAAGGATCATCGAGTCCAACTCCTGGCACCACACAGGTCTACCCAAAAATTCAGACCATGTGACTAAGTGCACAGTCCAAACGCTTCTTAAACTCCAACAGGCTTGGTGCAGTGACTACTTCCCTGGGGAGCCTGTTCCAGTGTGCGACAACCCTCTCAGTGAAGAACCTCTTCCTGATGTCTAGCCTAAACCTCCCCTGCCTCAGCTTGACACCATTCCTGCGGGTCCTATCACTGGTGATTAAGGAGAAGAGATCAGCACCTGCCCCTCCACTCCCCCTCACGAGGAAGCTCTAGACTGCGATGAGGTCTCCCCTCAGCCTCCTCTTTTCCAGGCTGAACAGGCCAAGTGATCTCAGCCGCTCTTCATACGTCTTCCCGTCTAGGTTTTTCACCATCTTTGTAGCCCTCCTCTGGACACTCTCCAACAGTTTTACGTCCTTTTTGTACTGTGGTGTATGTATCTATGGTTTGGTTGTTTTTATAAATACTTTTTAGCACCTGAACATCTATAAAGGCTTGGCAGTCATTCTAAATAGCTAGACCTGTTTATGAAGCATGCAAGGAGACAGTGAACATCATTTGATTTTTCTATCCCATTGTGCTATTCCTACCATTAAAGTATCTGACCATCTAAGCATTAGAAAAATGATGTATGGGAAAAATTTGAAATTTGAAAATTCAGTTCTGGTGGAAATGCTGAAAATTTTATTCTGAGCTCAGGTAATAGATAAAATAGTTATGTTGGTAATTGGATTAGAAATTGAAGCATTTCTATTGTGACAGAACAATTAAAATATTACTTCAAATTTATTGTATTTTAGGAATGTGATGTCAATAACAGCATATGCCAAAACATGCCAAGGAATATTATGTTATGACATGAGGTGTCATATTCCATTTCATTATGTGACTTTGCCTTGACATAATGCAATAGTTGACATGGTTTAACCATTACATTACATCAAATTAACATAAAAGTTGACATGTTTTGACTTCATTGAACCCAAAATGTTTCATAAGGTCAAAATAAAGTATAGTTACACTAGCAGAACTGCTATTTCTGATACCTTTTAAAAAGTAATTAATATACTCTGGTAAAAGCCTTTCATGTCATGAAGTCATCATTTTCATTTTGTTGGAAGACAGCTTTTCCAGCAAAACATTCTCTAACAACTGTAATATGCATGTGTGAACCAATAAGTGAAGGATCATAATCTCCTTTGGTTTTATCCAAAATACACCTTTACAACAGCTGAGGATCTGTCCTAGTGTTCCTCTGCCTCCTCTTGTCAGTGGATGTCTTTCCTTTTATCATGATGTAGATAAAGCTAGGTCAAACATCTGAGCTTTACATTTTGTTTGTGGTCACTCTGATCTCCGTCACAGTGAATTTTTTAGTCACAAGCCAGCTGCTGAGAAAACTGTCTGCCATGCTCATGGGTCTTACTTTGATATTTGACATTTCCAGCTCCCCAGAGGAATGCAGTTGTCATGGGAGGTGGTGATCGGGGAGACTGAGGCCATCCTTTAGGTTGCCAAGGCCAGTCACATGCCGGCCTTTCAAGATCAGGACTTAAATGCTGAGCTTCAAATCACAGTCAGCTGGGAGTCAGCACTGAGAGCAAAGATGAGAGTGATGCACTTTTGATGGTCTGTGCTGCCAAGTGGTTATGGCTTGTTGCATTCTGGACAACATGCAGGTTTGGAAAGAAAAGGTGAAAAGAGGATAAAGAAGGACACTAAACATTTGATTTTTTTTTTTTCTTCTGTTAAGATAGTTGTACTGAGAGGGTACCCTGAGAGCTGAAAGCTCCCTAGGGCTGGGGACCTGGAACCATGTGGGATGTCCAGGCACTGGGCACCTCCCTGGGGATGGGGACCAGCCAAGGCCACGCTGGGACATGGGCCTGCGGGTGGGCCCAGCTTAGCAGGACTGTGGCTGGACAGGACAGTGGTATGAGGAGCTGGAGACTGGCATCCTATGGTGTAGTTGGGGCAGGGACCGATGGCCCTGAGGGAACTGAAACTAGGTCCTGGGCCTTGACAGGGTGAGGGGAAGGCCCCAAGGTGGTCTGGGCAGGGACAGTGGCCTATTAGTGGTCGTAGGGCCCTGAAACTACAGTTCAGTAATCTTGGGTTACTGCAGATACCCATCTTATTAATTATAAAGTTGGTATCCCATCTTCATCAACTGACTTTTGGAGGAGAAACCGAAGCTTTCAGTCAACTGAAACACTTTTACTCAAAAACTGACTTGTGTGGAATGACTTGGACAAATTTCAGGGACAACATAAAGAAGGCATTCATTAGTACCCTCTAGATATCCTCAACACTGATATCCAAATACTCTGAGAAAAATCCAAATTTAGTCAAAAACCTTCATGCACCAATACATACATTATCCTCACAATTTTAATTGGAACACAATTTAATACAACGCAGGAGACAGCTAGAGACCTCTTCATCTGACCCTGTGGCTCACCTGGGGTTCAAAGATCACACTCTGGATGTCACTGCTTCAAAAGAGAAGGTGGAAGTCTAAAGAAATAAGGGTTCCCAGGGTGTGTGACAGACATCAATAAAGATATTCAGTACTGCAGAAGTCGGGTTTTATTTGTTTATATTTCTAATGGAATATAAATATAATATTTAATATCTCAAAAAGCATTTCATACAATCTCTCTATTAATGTATTGCAAATGAAAGGCAGATTTCTGAGAAACTGGACTAAACTGGTTTCTGATTTTAATTGATGGTAACCATATACAAACTTGTGTCCCATGAAAGTGAATCTTTTTTTACTTATTTACAGCAAAGGTAATTGAGCTTCATGCAGAGAACTTGTGAGACTGGCAAGATCCTCTTTACAGTGGTACTACACAAGAGACATGTTTTAACATGTTGGATGCAGAATAGCTGTTACTTCTGTGGAAACAAATATGTACTGTTTTCCTGTACAAGTAGGAGCTCTGGAAACTCATTTAAAGTTGCTTTAAAAGTGTAATATTGATCTATTTTTAACTTTCAAAATTAAGTTGACTTTAATGGCAGTGATTTTAGTGCCACATGGAGAAAAAATGACTTTGAACAAGGCATGAATACCACTTTGTTGTCAATAATTCACAGTTTACAACTGAAATTTACTTCTATATCTAATACTCAGAATAAACATAGAATCTTTAGAAAAGAAAAAAGAACAAATTTGAGTAGTGAATACTGCACATTATTAATATGATACAAAGAAACTTAGACCTCTGGGAACTATTTTTCAACCCGAAAAATACCAAAAAGGTGGTATGATCTAAGAGTTGTAAAAGCAAAATAAATCTAAGAGCTTGGAGCTGACTTTCTAGTGTACAAGAATATAAATTGCTGCTGCTGCTTGAGTTGACATTTATTTACCATTTTGCAGCATGAGAAAGAGACTCAAGATTAGAACAGAGAAAATCAAATTATGTTCTGTTCCTTTGGCTACTGGGAGGACTGTGTTTTAGACATAGCTTTAAAGGTACATAACCACTGGTAAAGGCCAGTACCCCACCAAACGTAGTTTATTCTTATATGAACTGTTATAGAATCACTGAGACAGAACTAAAGAAATCAACCAATTTTATTTTCTACTAAATAACCAGTAAATAATAAATATAAACAATATGTAGATGATGATGTCACTTTTGGGGCTGATAAGAAGCTTCATATTAAAATCCAAAGTCCAGGTAAAGTTGTAGCTAAGAAATGAAGCAGTTCCATATTTGAAATAACACAGTTTTAAATTAGGTAAGATTTTCCACAAATAGCACTTTAACGAAGCAAGGATAATTAACGGTGTTTTGAGTAGACTGAATTTCCCGGCTGTAAAGATTCATTGCAACTATTCATAACGTTAATAACTTTAAATGTGTTTTATTAACAGTACTTTAGGTAGATTCTATGTAATATCAAAGTAAATATTCTGACCAAGTATCTTGGGTCTCTGTGAAAATCAGGGGGATGAGAGTGTAATATAAAATGAATAAGGTTATTAAAAGCAAGGCTGCTTCATAGCTTTGATTTCATACTAAGCAGTTAGGTATTAAAACATTTATACCCAGGTTTCTGTCAGACCCATGAGAAATAATAGTTTTCATAGGTGTTTAACTTACAGTCATTTACCCAAAATAGACTGTTTACTTTTATCCTGATGGAAAATATATTTTCCTCCTTACAAGCTTTGCTGAATTTATTAATAGTTTTTTTTTTTTTTTCTTTTCTTTTACTTTCTGTCAAGTCCCTATAATCTAAATTGCCCTGAGAGAAGACAGTGTGTGAGGGGAATATGTTAAATTTATCAAATAAAGCGTGGAGGTGGAAAATATTAATTAAGTATAAGAAAACCGACATGTCATAGAATTAGCATGAAAAATGAATAACATAAAAATGATGTGTAGTATGAAGTAACTAGTGTTTTGAGCAGGGATCAGTGCTAGATAATCCTATTTTCTGGTAATCGTATCAGGAAGATTTAGAAAAAAAGCATAACTGAAACTGGGAACTGCAGAAATATATTTCATCCTTTATGCTACTACATGTTGAAAATAAGATGAGTATTATCCAACTGTGGTAAACCTGAATTGGAAGACTGGTTTGTCCCTTAGAAATGTTGTGTCTTAATTTTTTAGCTTATTTTCCTTAGCAACTGCAACTCTTTCTTCTTACTTGCACAATAGGAAGTATCTTTCTGTGCCAGCATGCAGACAGACACTGCAGCTGAATCAGGATCCTCTGCTTGCATTCACAGAGACTCACTGACATCACAAGAGCTTTCTACAAGTCTGTATCTTTTTCTATTGGAAACAGTTTCCTGAACTATGTTTTATGTAAAGAGAACAACTTTACAGAGATACATTCTGTAGTGCATCTTAGAAGAGTAACTGTGAAGTCCTGAGAGAGAGCACAATCAATTTTATTGTCTGTATATCAGAAAATATCTTGGTTTTGTGTTTTACAACTCTGCCACATGCGATGCTTATTTAATAGTAGTTCATAAAACATGACAAAAGATAAGCATCCTGGACTGACTTTGCATTTTTTCAGTTGCTGAGGAGAGTTTCTGGGATGCAGTAGCTTCTTTAGTAGCTCTAGCAGAGCAATTACCTTTGAGCAGAAGTCATTCTGATATGGGGCCATATCACTAGATCACTAAACATAGGCAGTTAGTTTAGGCACAGCAATAAGAATTACTACGTCTGGATAAGACTAAATACCCCTTCAGTGCAGAACCATATCTTTAACAGTAGCCATCTCTAGGAGAAGGATATATATAGAATGATGCTTTCCTAGACATATGCCCTCAGTTTGGAAAAGCTGTAATGCAGATATTTCCTGAGGTGAAAGTTGCTGCATCTTCTGTATAACATCCCTCAGCACACTTTTCTTCCATGATTTTTATAGCTGTCTTTATAAGTATTTGTATTTTTGACATCCATGGCATCTCATCACAATGAGT
This sequence comes from Cygnus olor, assembly GCF_009769625.2. NCBI lineage: Eukaryota > Metazoa > Chordata > Aves > Anseriformes > Anatidae > Cygnus > Cygnus olor. The sequence goes on along the minus strand of NC_049169.1, from coordinate 19,730,805 downwards.
TCCACGGGTACACTGTGTACAGTGTAGTGAAGTATGCTTTCTTTGTTCATTTTGAAGCTTCAGCTTACTTAACAGGAGGTTATGAAGCGCTACCACAGGTCAATATAGTAGAGAGATGGCTGAAAATACTGTCATGTAGCAAGGTTTTAGCAGAAGCTGACCTCCAGTGGGCTTTCCTGAGGACTGATAATATGTGCGAGAGTAGGAGGACTAATTCAACAGAATCTATGCTTGTATAAACCTTGCCCATTTATGGAAAAGAAATGAAGGTGAGATCAAAGAAGCTGAGAGAAGGTAGCAAGAAAGCACAAGACGTGAATTTGTATGAAGAGTTTGGCCTCCTTCCACTTCCCTGCTGCTACAATTAAAGCAGAGCACCTGTGTTATGAAGTTGAGTAGCTCTATGCTACTTAGTTAGGTCAGTATCTACTTCTGTAAGAGCCTTTCTGTGTTCAAAGAAATAGACTTTTCTGTGTTACTAGTAAATAACAACTTTATCAAAAGGATTGTCAAGGTTGCTATAGAAGCAACCAGAAGAGTTCAAATTTTCAAGTAATCTTTTGAGTCAAAAGAAGACGTATTTTAGAACACCTGGAGTTTCTTAGAGGCTGCTTTCCCCTTGTTTTTGAGATAATAATGTATTTATTTGTTTTAGAAAGTTGAAAAAAAACTTTAACAATACTGAAATTTGGACTTATGCTTTTAATAGCACCAATAGAATAGCGCTAGCTACTAGATCTAACTGTACCCCATAAGGAATTTAGAGACAGAATTGCATCCCATGAGTGTTTCACATATATAATGAATTGCAAAACTATTGTCCTGGGTTTCAAGGTGCATGAAGTGCTTTGTGATTATTTTGTATTCCTTCAGCTCCAGTATTTACAAATTCAGATCTCTCAAGCATTTGTGCCATCTTAAACTTGATAGTCTTCAATACTGTTAAGCACCCAGTACTCTAGGAAATTAGAAATGTAAGCAGCTAAAACGTGAAGTCTGAAAATCAGAAATATATGTACAAGCTTATTTACACCTGCTATTGGAATGAGGTGAAAGGGTAAATACCAGAAGTTGGTTCCAGGGTAAAAATAGTTCTGCCCTTTTTGTCTGACATCCAGTGACTGATGGACTTCTAACATTGGCCAGAGCTAACATAGGCTGGAGCTCTGGATAAAGTGAGGAGCAGTAAAGTCACATCTAGGATTCCACACCTTAGTGTTTTGTTTTTCTTACAGATTTCTTACACAGTAGTTGTTTACCTGAGCTGTGAGCCTGAATTACTAGTTTGTCTCTATTGATATTTTGAGCACCAGCTTTTCGAAAGCTATACAGTGAACTCCCTTAAACTCAAGAGGCTGTTCCTTCAGGAGACTGTCAATATTGCAATTCTTGCACTTTAGGCCTAGGTTTTTAAATTTAAATGTTTTAGCTTTCTAATGGTATCAGTGACAAAGCAAATCCTGCCACGGGAGTACTAATTTATCCATTCCTTGGTGTGTGCTCACCCAGGTTCCTCACGTACATCAGCTCACTGAGATTACTTGGGTTTGTATTTTCCAGGTGTGGGAGTAGTGTAAAGGAACATCTTATCTGATAGCATTAACTGTTTTTTATATTTTTATTACAATTTTGATGATTTTCAATGTGTAGAAATATTTATAATGCTCAACTATGTATATTTAAGTTACCAACTTCATTTCTTTTAGGACGTTTCATTAATTTCCATATGCACTTCAGGAAAAATCTGCCTGAGGAGTATAGAAGGGTTAGTTTATGAATTTTAGGGAGGTTCTTACATAGTTAAGTTCTGTCTAACTCTCTAAAAGGAGAGGGAAAAGTGGAAGAACAACTTAAAGGAAGTCTGCAAACAGAAATACTTCTGTTTTCTAAGTCTTTACCTTTCTCTACCATATTTAATCTTATTTTATTCCCTAAAAAACTAGCTTGATTCATCTTTACTTTTTTTTTTTTTTTTTTTTCTCCCAGATCATTTACAGTAATGTTACCATGGAATCAGATATTACTTTAAATGTAAATAACATTTATGAATTTAAAACCAATGGATTTTCACATTTATAGATTGAATTTTTGACACGTGCTATGCACATCTAACACGCTGTTTGCATCTGAATTATCTGCATATAGAGAGATTAGAAAAAAAGTTTCTGTACAGTTATGAAAAAAATCTGAGATTTTATTTGTCTTTTATATTTTTTTTCCAAATAAAATTATGTGGAAAAATAGTGTTGTTAACTAAAAAAAGACCAAAACAAACAAAATCAAACAAACAAAAAAAACCAAACCACACACAAAAAAAGGTATGGCTGCTGAAAAACTAATCCCCTTATTTGAACATGTTAATGAAATTGTCTATACTAATTATCCATTGCTAGTACTAATTAACAATCATAAAATACTTTTCATCTTCAAAGCATACTTTATTAAAAGTGTTTGGAAGTGTCTGGAAGCTTTTGCTATTCAAATATAGATTACTATTAAGACACCTTTTAATAATGGAGACAATTAGCTGGTGGTAGAAATTACTTTGTGGTACGATGTATTATCCATCACTTGAAATCTTTAAATCAACATGGGATGACATTTAAGGAGGTACATTATGTCTTACACCAAAACGATGAGCTTGATGCAGAAATTATCACATGATTTGCCTGCTGTAGAGAAGGTTAGAATATATTATAGTAATATTTCCTTCTGAGTTTAGATATGTAATTTAAAAATAATTAGTAATTGTTTATTTTTAATTTCTAATTAGGGTATTTGTAACAAAGTGTCTAGGATTTTGCTGTGTTGCTGAGAAGAAAGTTCAAGCCAGATTAGGAGTAAATAAAATTCAAGTTTGAGCACTGTTTTCAGAGTTTAAATTTCTACCATATCACTATTAAGGTCAGTGCTTGAAAAAAATTATTTATATTGATTTTTTTTGCTCATTATGACACTCTAATGCTTAATATGCTTCTATATTAATTTTGAGTTATTAGGTATATTTTAAAATAATTTTAAAAGTCTCTATCACCACAACATATATGTATAAAGCAAGTCATTGTTGGTTCTGATGAGTACGATAGCTTCATTTTTACGGGCTTGATCAAACTGATCCAACAAATGGCCCAAATCCATGGGGATTCCCAAAAATGGGAAACAATGACACAAGGCTCCTAAGACCATAACATGGGATTCCAAATACACACAGATGCCAATCAGCTTATTGAAATAAAATAAAATAAAATAATTCTGTTTTCAGAGAGAACACTCACTGTTGACACAATTCCCATGTGTATCATGATTTATGCTAAAAATGTCTTGTATTCTCATTTTTTCATTGAAGACTATAAAAACACAGCAACAGAGCACTAGCGATTATTCATTCCTGAGACCTAAAAAATATTATTTCTAGCCACATAGATTTCTTCTTAGCTATAAAAAGGAAAAAAAAATCTGTGTTTTACCTTGTCAGTGGTTTCCCACAAGAATTTACAGGTCAGGTCAGCTACCAGCTAAAACTAATTACACCTGACATTACTGGTATAGTATTCAAAGTTATATAAATTATATTTCTAAATGAAAGCCAATGAGTCCCACAGGTATGAAAACAAACATTTAAATGTTTACAGTGTCTATTGGAAAGAATGATAATAAGATAACATCCCTGCTCGTGATATTACAGTTATGTTTGCATAGTTTCCAATATAAGCCTCCTTTTAAAGGTTTATCTTCTGACTGTTAAATCCAAGACAAAAGAGGCAAAGAAAGGCTTCAAACAAACAAATATATATATATTACTTTAATCCTGTGTGGGAAGAAGAAGTAAAGAAGAAACAAAATTATATGGGACAAACGAGTTATAGAAAAAGCACTTTACTTATGAAGCTGCTTTGAGTTGTTATTTGCTCCCAAATGGCAAGTAGAACTTTCTAAAATGGCTTGAAAATTTATTTTTGCTCTAATATAATTTTAAGTGCCCTTACCCTCTTCTCCTTTATACAATTTTAAAAAGCTTTAATAAATGACTTAGAAATAAAAGATAACATGTTTTACTCCAAATATAGATATATTTTTAACAGTAGGTTATTTTATTCCAATTAAATTTTTCCATTTGAGTTCACTTATATACCACAAAAATGTCACTTGTATTCTCACTCCCATTTGCTAATGGACATTCAAACAGTAGTATATTGTGCTGACTTAGAGACTGTCATGACGATTTTAATTGAAGTTCCTGCATAGTACAGACTAGAGAATTTACTTATGTAAAGTTTCTTTGAATGGAAAATTCACCACAACACATTGGATTGTTACCCTGTTTAATTACACTCAGGCATAACAATCTACGTTTTATTACTACCCTGAAATTTGTTTGGCCTTTCAATCTTGTATTTTGTGAATTGTCAATATTAGATCTGGATCTGGGCTCTGTTTTTCAGACACCTCTAATTGGTATCTTTCTGTTTATTCATCAACATTTTTTTTCATTTTTTTCATTTTTTTTTCTTCATGCCATATTCTTTATTTCATCTGTTTAACTGAATTTTGAAGCAACTTAATCAGTGATTGGAAAGATAGCATATCCCATTCTGTAAGCAAGGCTTCCATTCTTCCTTTCTCAACTTTAATTTTATTCATACTGGAAAATGCATTGTTTGCAAATGACAAGTTTATCAAGTACTTCAAGCTTCTCTATCTTAATAAATGGTTCCCTTCACTAGTCTTTGCTTACTTTAAGCATTTTATTCACTTTCAAATAAATCTATAATTAACTTGCATTTTCTTCAGATCAGTGATAAGTACACAGACCACTGCGTGATTAGTACCATTTCATCACTGGTTATGCTACAGTACTCTTTACAGCCACCTTTTTTACACCTACAAGTAATTTTTTAACTCAGTTAAGTGCGCCAACTTTCTAAACAGCCTATCAAAAGGTTTCATATCTGTCATGTTGCATATGTTTAAATAATTTACATTAAAAAATAACTTACTTTGGATCCAAATTTTGTTAAAATATATTGCAGTTTCATTAAAAATGATGGTTATTTGTCAGAGTATTTTCTGTAAATGTTGATCACTTAATTTCCTATTAAATTACTAAGTAACTATTACTTTTTTTTTTTTTTGAATGTATCTCTGTCAAGTTGTTTGCAAATTCCTGTGCTACAAGACTTAGTGTTGTTAAATGTTAATGTAGAAGGGATTGTTCAGATTGGCTAAACATCAGCAGGTAGATGTTTAGCCATAACCAGCACACCTGGTTAGCTTTATTTACTTTTCCTGCATAAATGGTGTTAGGCAAGTGTGAAACAATTGTAGATCAAGATGGAGAGTGTTGACTTGATACAGTTTTGTCATCACCAATGAAACCAATGGACTGTATGAAAATCCAGTTCTATTCAAATAGCCATATTGGCTGTCAATCAACTCAGGGATATTTGGGGTACATATGGCAGAAACATTCTCCTTTTTGATCAACCCATGCAAAAAACAGATGTAGTTGAAAAGCTTGGACTCAGGATAACAAGGGAACTTCTAATCCCTTAAAGCAAACATACTTTGGTTGTGCCATTGTACTGGATCGGGCTGGGATGTTAACTTTCCCTGCAGCAGCCCATACAGTACTGTGCTCTGCACTTGTAGCTAAAACAGCAATGGTATCATACCAGTGTTGTGTCTGCTGCTGAGCAGTGCTGGCACAGCATCAGGACTCTCTCTAATCCCCCTAGGGGTGGGCAAAGATGTGAGAAAAGAAACATCACCAGGGCAGCTGACCTAAACCAACCAAAGGGATATTCCATACCATATGATGTCACACTCAGCAATAAAAGATGGAAAAGGGAGGAAGAGGGGAGGGGTGGGCTCTCGTTGTGAAAACGTCTGTCCTCCTCCTGAACACCAGCTATGTGCGTTGAGGCCCTGCTTCAAGGACGTGGTCAAGCATTGCTCATTTGTGGGAAGTAGAGAGTAATTTCTTTCCTCTGCACTTCCACATAGCCTTTACTTGGTCTGTTTAGTTTTCCCTTTCCCCCTCCCTTTTCCCCTTTCCTTTTTTTCCCCTTTAGTTAAATTGTTAATTGTTAAATTGTTTAGTTAAATTGTTTAATTAATAATAATCTTTCCTTAATAATTATTATTTTTTCCGTCCCTTTAATTAAATCATCCTTATCTCAACCCATGAGTTGTTCTTTCCTTTACTCCTTCCCCTCCTCATCTAAGGAGGGGGAGTGAGAGAGCGGTTGTGGTGTTCAGCTGCCTAGCATGGTAAAACCACCACAACCATACTTGATTTTGCCAATGCCAGGACCGTTATAAAGCCCAGTTGTTGTGGTTTAGCCCGGCTGGCAGTCAAACACCACACAGCCGTTCGCTCACCCTCCCCCCTCCCTCTCCGGGATGGGGGAGAGAAACACGAAAGTGAAGTCTGTGAGTTGAGATAAAGACAGTTTATTAAGACAGGGAAAAGAATAGCAACAATAATAATAATAATAATAGTATTAATAGTAATAATGTGTACGAAATAAGTGATGCACAATGCAATTGCTCACCACCCGTTGACCGATGCCCAGCCTATCCCCAAGCAGCCGGCCCCCCCCTCCACCCCGGCTAGCCACCCCTATATATTGTTCAGCATGACGTCAGATGGTATGGAATACCCCTTTGGCCAGTTTGGGTCAGCTGTCCTGGGTCTGTCCCCTCCCAGCTCCTGCTGCATCCCTAGCCTGCTCGCTAGCAGGACAGAGAGAGGCTGAAAAGTCCTTGGCTTGGTGTAAGCACTGCTCTACAACAATTAAAACATCAGCATGTTATCAGCGCTCTTCTCATTCTAATCCAAAACATAGCACCCTGCCAGCTACTAGGAGGAAAATTAACTCTGTCCTAACTGAAACCAGGACACCAGTGTAAATTTAAGACTTGACTGTGGACATCCACAATGTCTGTGTAACAGGCAGGACTGGCAACCTTTAAAAGGAAGTATTCCCAAACCATTGCATTTATCTGTGACTGATCATGTCATACAAAAGTAGATGGGATACATGGTAGGCTGCACTTGTTTACATTGAAGGCAATCTGTGTATGAAAGCTGATTAAAGCTGAGTGAGTCCTTGAGGTATCCATTCCTTGCTCCCCTTATAGATTTTCAGTTTGTCCTAGCTGTGGGTAGACTTGGAAAACCTGAGATTGACACTTCACTTTATGACAGAGTAGTAAGACAGTCAGTGTGTGCTAAAGGAATAGATGCAATAAAGACATGGCCACAGTCTGCTGGGAAGTGGGACCGTAGCACAGTAAAACAAAAAATATGAGCATTGAAAAGTGCCGTAGTGAATTAAACAAGTTCCATCAGTTTGAGTAATTCCTGAAACAAATCTTCTTTTCGGATTTCTCCAGAGGTAAAGGGGTTCTGTACACCATTTATATCGCCTTGCACTGAATTTGTGTAGTTTCATACTGTGGAGAAAGAACAGTTCATTTACTGAAAGTAACTTTAATTTTTGCTTGAAAAACGTCTGTGGATATGTCATATTTTTGTGCTCTAGCTTAATATTTGCACACACTTATTTAGCCCCTAGCAATGTGAATGTAATAAAATGAGATTTCAATTAATATTTTCATCAGTCATACTTGATCAGTTCCTGTTATTGGAATGGGAATCTGGATGGCTTAAATCATTTAATAATCTGATCAATGAGCTGAGGGAAAGATTCTAGATGTAAATAGCTTACAGATTTTCTTTGGCAATATGCTTATGAGTAAGGAAGTCCTTTAGCGCAAAGAAAGCAGGAGAGTTAGATACATTGCAAGCCAGACAAACCAAAATACCTTACCTATTTGTTCATTTGCAAATTAGTGCCTGCCTCTGATGCTGTACAAACACAAACACACAAATGCAGTTGTTTTGAAAAAGTGGGACAGAAATGCACTCCAGAGTGGGGTTTTGGTCAGGAGACTTTTGATCTTGAATATTCCTTAAGAGAGAAACCCACAAACTACCCTTCTTTTCCTGGAACTTTAAGTACAAAAAGGTAGCCTGTATAAAGCTTATAAAGCTTACTGTTTCAATTAAAGTTTTTTGAAGACACTACTTCCAAATAGAAGTATATCACTTTGGATGATTTTTTTTTTCCCCACAAGAGAAAAAAACAAAACAAAACAAAACAAACAAACAAACAAAAAAAAACAGGCCTTTTGCAGTTCTTACTGATTTTCCTTAGCCGGAAAAATGAAAATGCAATACAAATATTTATTATGTTTCAGGTAACAGACAATATGCAAGTAGTGTAGTTGAAAAGATATGACTCTCTGTCTCTGTTTTCTATTTTAGTAGTATAATGATTTTATGACCTTTAAAATCTTCTTATGCTTTTTATCAACTAAGAAATACCAAGATTTATACTTTGTAGCTGTGCTTCATGTGATGTTTTAAAAGATCAGAGAGAGAATTCAGTTTTTCCAATAATTGCTAATTACATTTTACTATAAAAGTATGAATCTAGTCTGTCATAAAGACCTTTAAATTTAAGGTTTCTGTCCTATGACAAGATTCATGTTGGCAAATCCATTTCTATTCCTCTTGATTCCATTTATAGCATCAATGTCCAAATTAAGAATCACCCAGTGACAGAGTGAGGTCATCACTAGACATGAATGCCTAGGTGAAGGCAGAGACATAAGATGAATTATGGGGTCCACTGAAACCAACAATAAAAATTCCAGTGCTGTATTTCACTTGGTATGATCATACCATTCTTTTCAAAATGAAATGAATGGCTTTTGCTATTTAATAAACATTTTCAATTAAAAATTACAAACTTCAGTTAAGAAAGGGGAGATTATATAATATTTACTGTTTTGTGCTGCAAAGTATATTAATAATTAAATGAATTCTTTCACTTTTCTAAGTATTTAAGAAAAAAGACCAGGATACAGTTTGTAGCAAATATTTAGTCTAAGTGTACATGAAAATTGCAGTTGAATTTTCCTTCCTTTTTCTAAGCATTTTGTGACTGTCTGTATTGCCAGTTAAATATGTAGTCCATACTAATAATAACACTGTGTCTACCAGTTAGTTAGTTAAAATTCTACTGCTACCGGACCTATCTCTAGGGAAGACACTTTATTCAACAAAACCTGAAGCTAACTCATGTTAAAGAGATAACTCCACTCAATCTATCCACTGTATTTTCCTCAATAAAAAAGAAAATATGCTAATAAGTATCACTTGAGAATAGAAATTGAAATAATCACTTATGAATTTACCCACAGCTGACAGCTTTATTAATCTCTGTAGCTGCTGTCATTTGATAAAGAACAACATATAATAAAAACTCTGCAAATTACCTAATTAGGCATTCTGCAGCAGAAGCTCTGCTATTATAACAACCAGTAATCGAGAGAAAAAATATATCATTCGTCTTGGAAAGAAACAGCTCTTTGAGAATCTTTCTCATTTATGATGATCTAGCTACAAACCAATGAGAGAATAATGATTCATTGTCAACAGCAATATTCTGGCATGTAGCTTTTATTACTAAGAGATGAAGAAGAATCCTTGTGCTTGACAGGAAGTTCGTCTTCCAAAAATATCCTGGTGCTTGTTTGTTACAGCTTGAACAGAAATATATCCCAGAACCTGTAAGCACTCTATTAGGAAAGCTAGGAGGACTTGGATTACTTTGTTCATAGATCTACATGACTTTCTCCATTCCTTTGTCTTTCTAAGGAGAGATGTATCTAATCTCAAAAGATCTGTATCCAGTGGGAAGCAATTCCTTCCAAGCACTAATCCTGTTTGAATCAGACATGTATCTGGGATAATGGGGATGGGTTTTATCTGATCTGTGGTAGACATCTTCATTTGACCTATTCACTACAGGCTAGAGTAGAACAGGATTTAGTTCATCTCATCCTGAAAAAAATAAAATAAAATAAAAAAATTAAAACAGGTCCTTGGGGACCTGTGATTAAAAATATCTACTTCTTTCACCTGACAGGAAAGGGAGCTAAGTACCTAACAGTGCAAACACCTGAAGCCAAGTGTGGATGCTTCTAAAATGTTTTCTTCCAGTGTGTTTACTGGTGGTATGTGTAGCTTTATCTCATTATCAGAGTCACAGATTCTATAGTCCTTTAATCTTGTGAAATATTGTTAAATACTGTGGGAATGGAAAAGTAATAAGCTTTTGAAACTTCAGTAAGCCTGCTTTCTCAGTTTGGCTTTTGAGTAATGTGTCTTCTGCAGATGGAAGTAAAAACTTTTTAAACCCTGCCCCCCCCCCCCCCCCCCCCCCCCCCCTTTCTTTCTTGAAAAGACTTAAAGGGAACAAGAGGGGAAACAGGGAGGGGAGAACAGAAATTTTCCTGGGTCTGGTTGGGATCGAGTTAACTTTCCTTTTAACAGTCCATATAGTGCTGTACTTTGCACTTGTGGCTAGAACAGTGTTGATAATGCACTACTGTTTTGTATATTGCTGAGCAGTGCTGGCACAGCACCAAGGTTGTCTCCCCACCTTCCCCAGAACAGACCAGTAGGCTAGGGGTGGGCAAGAAGCTGGGAGGGGACATAGCCAGGACAGCTGACACAAACTGACCAAATGGATTTTCCATACCATATGTTGTGCTCGGCAATAAAAACTGGGTGAAATGAGGAGTGGAGGGACATTTGTGGTTATGCAGTTTGTCTTCAGATGCAACCACTATGCATGCTTTCCAGGCTCTGCTTTCCAGGAAGTTACTGAACAATTCTTGCTGATGGGAAGGAATGAATAAATTTCCTTTGTCTTTTGTTTCCGTCCAACCTTTACTTTTCTTATTGAATTGCTTTTATCTCTATCCATGAGATTTTTAATCTCATTTTCTCCCTCTGTCCTGTCATACAGGGAGAGTGACAGAGTGGCTGGGTAGCCACTTAGTCTGGAAAACAGCGAGCATTAACCACACCCAAACTAAAAACTGTGTGAGAACATTTTCTTTCTAGAGATGCTTGTTTGTCTTGAAAGTGTGAACAAATCACTTCTTTTCCTCTGGAAATAATTAAAGAAGTTCCAAGAAAACTATGTAACAAAGGCTAGAGACACATTTATTTATTTATTTATTGTGAATTCGAACTGTTCAAATAAGAAGGTATATACTCACTTTCTAATATCTTCAAGAAGTCTCAGCCCCATATTTTATTTTATTCTTTCTCTGAAGTATTTCCTGTACATTGCATAGTGTAATTTTATCAGCTAACTGTTGTAGGTTATCATGATGCTCTTTCCTGTCCTAAATCTTATGGCAGCATTGAATTTTTGTTAGGTTTAGACTTGTACAGAGCATCCAGTGACTGATGGATGTATAAATTTTCAAATTCTAAATTGAGATGAAATTTAAGACTAATTTTTAAGCTTAGCAAGGAAAATACAAAATTAATTTTACTTCATCAGATTGTTTTTAATATGTGATTTACTTTCACTAATGTGATTTACTTTCACTAATGCAAGGCTTTAATTGCTTCCAGTCTATGTATTCAAAGCAGGGGTTGGCTCTTAATGACAATAGCATTCAAAGCCCAAATATAGAATATGCACAATCAAATGGTTAATTGTTCAAAAAGAAGTAGATCATGCAATTTATTCTTCTCACAAACCTAAAACAAAACATAGTTATTGGAAGTGCATTAGTTAAGAAAATATTCTATATATTTTACATGTCCAGTCTATTTTATGCTTTGGACCATACCTTAAAAATATTCATCTTCATGTCTTGAGGGACTGACATGATTGATTCAAAAAACTGGGGGGCAACTCTAACAACCAGATTTCTACAGAGATTCCTGTCTGAAACGAATCCGTGTAAAACACATGAAAGAGAAAGACACGCTATTGCAGGCACAGCCAGCTCTCACTGAAGAGTTGTCATTCAAAAGTGTATCATTTCCCATACAAATGGCTTCTCAGTGGTTGTTACTGGATATGCACATACTTATGCTTATTTCCAGGCAAAAATCCAGCCTTTTACACCTATTTTTGCAAGAACATACATTGATAAAAATTTGACATTTATTACCTGAGTCTGCTTGATACTTGACTACTCATCAGTCTTTCTGATAAGAAGTCTTTGGTTCTTCCTTTGTTCTCAATGATCTTATTAGATCTCTTCAAGTAGAAGACAAACAGAAATGCTGGAAAATCTGAAAAAGGCATCACAGGATGGCTCTATGTGCTGTAGCACCATTTTGAGATGTAAGGTATTTATTCATTCACAGAATCACAGAATGGACGAGGTTGGAAGGAACGTCTGAAGATCATCTAGTCCAAACCCCCTGCCGAGCAGGATCACCTAGGACCATCCTCATTGCACAGGAGATGCACAGTCATTCTGCTTGAGATGCTTCATTCACTTTTTTCATCTCACAAAGCTTCTAGAAAAGAAACTTTCAGTATTAGTAAAGCTTGTAACTGTGATGTTTAGAAACATTAACTTTATATAACATTCAGTAAAACATATAAGCATAATTTAAAAATAAATCAAAAGACCCAGGTGGTATACAGTATTACTTTCTCTCATTATTTCTATTTTTTTCTTCATTTTTGATAATTTCATCTGTCCAGGGTTCTTTGTCTTTTCATGTATTTAATCTAAATAGGTTTGTATCCAAAATATTTCTGATCCAATATAATGCAAAATACGTTATGAAAAATAGAATGTGCAATGTAATATTAAAAATATAATATAAACAAAATATTAATTTAGGAAGATTTTATTATATTATATTTATGCTGTGAAAAAAAAAAGTACTTAAACATGACTTTTCTTTTCATACTGTAATGCATCGGTAAATTTTTGGAACAAAAATCAGTGATAAATGGGTGATACTTTTTTCCCCTTTTCCTGTTCCTTTCCTTTTCCCTTTTCCTTTTCCTTTTTCATTCCCTCTCCTCTCCTCTCCTCTCCTCTCCTCTCCTCTCCTCTCCTCTCCTCTCCTCTCCTCTCCTCTCCTCTCCTCTCCTCTCCTCTCCTCTCCTCTCCTCTCCTCTCCTTTCTTCCTTTCCTTTCCTTTCCTTTCCTTTCCTTTCCTTTCCTTTCCTTTCCTTTCCTTTCCTTTCCTTTCCTTTCCTTTCCTTTCCTTTCCTTTCCTTTCCTTTCCTTCCTTCCCTTCCCTTCCCTTCCCTTCCCTTCCCTTCCCTTCCCTTCCCTTCCCTTCCCTTCCCTTCCCTTCCCTTCCCTTCCCTTCCCTTCCCTTCCCTTCCCTTCCCTTCCCTTCCCTTCCCTTCCCTTCCCTTCCCTTCCCTTCCCTTCCCTTCCCTTCCCTTCCCTTCCCTTCCCTTCCCTTCCCTTCCCTTCCCTTCCCTTCCCTTCCCTTCCCTTTCCCTTTCCCTTTCCCTTTCCCTTTTCCTTCCTCTTTCCAAATCTGTTTCCACACTTGTTCATGCATTTATCTTTGATATAACTGTAGACCTCTATTTCAAGCTTAGTTTAGTTAAAATCTTAAATGTATTGGATGATTGATTGGCTTGCTGGACTTAAGTCTACCATGAAAATTGCCATGACCTAACCTTGTAATGTCCTATCTCTCTGCCCTGTCATAGGAATTTGAATGAGACCCATATTTTAATAGCCCTTTACACTGCTACCGAATGCCAAATCCAGTAAGCTTGACTATGTCCTTTACAATTATGAGTTGAATTGCTTCCTTCCGCTGAGGAATAGCTTTTATGTTATGCCATAACCTGATACAATTTTTGCTGTATTTCCTTGCCTTTCAGACTAAGAGGGAGTAAAACACATATCATCTCGATTATAATTTTATTCTTCTCATTTCTCCTTTCTTACAGTCTTATGGATTGATCTTTTCACTGTTGGTGTCTGGACTGCTAGAAAAGTTAAACGTTCTGGATCCTCCTTCTCCCTGTGTTGTGCATAGCAGTAACATGGAACTTCCATTGCTCCAGTGTCTTCCAAAAAGGTTTTACACCAAAATGAAATAGCCAGCTGAGAAGCAAGTTATGTTTTTGCTTTTGGAAGCATTGAAAGAAAGAGCTTGAATAAAAGTTTTAATTCCTGTTCCTTCTTATCAAGAAATTCCATATTACCCATAAGAAAGCTGTTCTGTTAATATATCCCACATGACTTTTTTTTTTTTTTTTAACTTTCTTTTTCATTTCTTTCCTGCAGATATATAGATTTGGAGTAGAGGTTATTACTTCTTGTGAATGCATTGAGTATTCACATGATGATGGGATAAGCAATCCTCCAGCTCTTTTGGTCACTTCCAGCTGAACTGTTTAGGGAGAGGCTCCTTCCTCTGGACTTGTTTCCTTCCCTTGGGTACATCCATGTGGAACTGAAACCCCTCTGTGATGTTCTGCATCAGGCAGTGTAAGTCTTTTCTCCAGTCTTTGTCTCTGACTGCATATGTTTACAGTGCACTGAAAAATGCAAAAACCTGCAGCAGCAGCCAGAAGACTGGGTAAAAGATGATTCCTGAATCTTGGACCTTAGCCAAGGTTAACCCACCAAAAGTGACCATGGGACCCAATCTGTGTCTCCCAAGTGAACCTTCTCTGGTCAAACGAGAATCACACTCACACCAACTCTGTCTCTTTTCCTCTTTTTCTTTTTTTCCCTCTAAAGGACTTCGTAGTACACATCGTGACATGTTTCACATGGGAGACGGCCTGCTTTACAGTAAGACACCTTTCCAATGCATGGAGTTGAATTTTGTGATTAGATTAAGACACTATTATTTATCCAGTTATCTTTTATGACTATGTAGTGGCACAGGTCAACTTCAAGTATTTTAGTATCCACATATGCTTAATGAAAAGGATTGAAAATCATGAGAAATAATGGAAAGTTTGTGGGATCTGAAAAGAACATGCTTTTCAAAGTGAGTAGGGGCAATTCTCAGTGCTCACAGACACAAAGGTAATGGAGTGAAATAGTACTTCTTGTATCATACAATCATTATCAGCTCTATGTGAGTGACGTATGAACCTCCAGGAAGTAACATCCCTTCTGAAAACTCTAGACATGCTGAGACAGTGTCCACACAACAGGTTGTTTTTGTACAGGGTGAATTAGTTCATCAGCAGGAGCTGTTATCATGCACAGAGTGAACAAGGAAGAGACTCAACTGTCTCAACTGTATTTCTGGAGAAAATTTATTCTTGAAAATGCTCTCACTGTTTCTGTGTAATACTCACTCACCCATTACTGACCTTCTAGGTATCCACATATTTGTCCTCTGACTTGTGTTTGAGCTGACTCCTGGAAAAAAGGGTGGCTATTTGTACAGCTTCTGATTTAGGATAAGTAAAACTTTGACCTCTACTGAAATAATACATACATTTGAGTACTCCCTCTTTTCCACTCTGCCACAGTACAATGTTTTATTTTTTTTATTTCTCTCCAGGTCACATTAGAATGAAATGTGTTTTCATTAGAAGCCATGAAGTACATCATAAAATGCCACATGTTGATTCTAGCAGAAATAGAGGCAACTCCAGAATTTCAGTAGAGTTGTCCTTGTTCAGACTAGAATCAGAATTTGAACCCTTCAAAAATTGCAAAAAACCCCACCAAACAAACCAAAAAAACCACAAACAACCAAACAAAAAATTCTCATAAACAATTGGAGCAAATGGAAAACAACTGAAAGAAAAACATCAAGTGTGAGGATAGAATAAAAGATAGTGTTCCAGTAAGCATCTCTGTAATAACTCTGAACCAAGATGTCCATTTCCTGATATATGTTAAAACAAACAAACAAAAGTAAACAAAAAAACTATAAGAAGAACCTGAAAGATTATAAGCACTGTTTGCTTCAGTGAAATTAAATGCAGCTCAGATGTATATATGTGTGCAGGTGTAAAAGTAAAAATTGGGACTTTATAACAAAATAAGATGAAGGTGGGAGATATTTAAAAACACAAGTCTATTACTAAATTGCAGACTAAAGCTACAGTCATGGATATAAAAATAAAAATGAGACACAGAAAGAATTGAAATGATACAATTTAATTGAAAGTTATGTGCACAAATATATTAGCCAAACATTTGGAAATTATTTCAAGACCTTATCTGTGCCTCCAAAATATTTAAGAAAAATACTGAAACTGCAAAGATTTTAGCAGAATTTACTTCTGCAAAAATGTGGTCCTCGTGCATACTGATGACAGAAGCCCTGTTCTCAAGGGTTGTGACTAATTTTTGCCAACAAAAGTTTACATCAGTAAACATATATTAAATCAATCTAGACAATAAACCATATATAGAAGTAGTTCTTCAAGGGTTGTTAGTAGAAATTGTCTACTAATCTGTCAAGGTTTTACATAGATGGCATAGGTTTACAGGATGTAGAGAAATATATTTATTGTTGTTGTTTTCAGAATTTTTGCCTGGGCTTTCTTGTCAAGCATCACGAAGTGGGAGATCTAAAATGTAGTAGTGAGAATTCGTTTCATCACAGAACCACATTCTGGTGTGACATAGTCCAGTGTAAAGTGCTGTGACACCACTACTATCAATTAAGAAGTTAGAGCAAAAGTTCCACAAGAACGTGGGGAAACATTATTATTAATAAACTGAATTAAATCAGGTGGTGAAAATTGCTTCTTTGGTTCTAACAATATGAAATATTGATCGAGATCTGAGGACAGACATTATAGAAACATATATGATGGGATTTCTACATAGAATTATCAGTAGTGTTTTATGAAGCAGGATATTGTCAGCGATGACATTGCGTGCTTTTCCCTTCATAAAAATGGAAATTTTAGACAAGTTAATGAATGAATGATTAAAGCATCTATTCAAGTAACAAAGCATATTATTAACAGTACTTTTCTTAACCTCTTTATTACACAAATACGGCAACAAGCTTAGATGTAGAAAAAAAAAAAAGTTTTATTTGTTAGAAAACGTGACTCTATTACCAGAAATCATAACATTTTAGAGGGAGGGTAATATCCCACTTGCTTAACAACCATCATCAAATATTTAAACCTTGAGCCTTATTCTGTTAATGTAAATGTAAAAGCTTACATTAGAAAAAAATACAATAAGAACAGAGTTTTTAAAAGTGCAATCTCTTTAAATCCGTTATGTTAGCACTGTACTGCATTTATGAGCAGCGTCCACCTATGGTACTGAGAAAGCAGCAAATGTCCTATAACATCAACTCCTTCTAACCACATATAACATCTCCAGCAGAAGTGGAAATGTTCCCATCACATATTTGATGGGAATATGCTTCTGCTATAAGTAAAAGCAAGAATTCTTTAAAAAAGAATTCTTTAAATACACTTCATACTCTGCTGTGGGACTGTTCTTCATACTCTGTTGCTGGCACTGACATACTGGCCTTTTCCCTGAAGGCAGAGAGCTACCATCCCTCTAATGCAGTGCACCTGCAGCACTGGGCTCATCCTCCTTGCAGCACAGCCCTGCTGGTGCTGCTGCACCTCGGCATGCAGCTTCGACAAGGGCTGGGGCCCGCAGCCAGGGGTGTCTGATAGAGCATCCCAGGTGAATGGGGTCAAGGGAGTTACGGTCTGTTGGCATGCTCAAGCACATGACACCTGGTAAACCAGGCTATATATTTTCTGCCCCACATCAGAGGATAAGCTTACCAATTCAAAAATATGAGATGCTAATTTTCAAAGAGGTGAGACACTGCTTCATCAGCAATCAGCTGCTAACTAACTAACAAAAAAGAAAAACACACATACAAATAAAAACAAACAAACAAAAACTGACAAAACAAGCCCACCTCCCCAACCCCACCCCAAAAATCAATTTGAAGACTAAACCACAGTTTCTGATGCTCGTGGAAATGCTGATATAGACATATATACACACACAAATTCTTTTTGACTGTAGTTAGCTTTGAATGTGACCTGTATCCCACAGACAGCAATATTTCATGATGTATGAATTACAGCAGGCTGAAAATAAATCAAATACTTTCACAGAAAATACTTTCTATAAACTGTAATAGTCAAAAGGTTTCCTCGACTTGCTATGTAATGAATTGAAACGAAATTGAAATTTAACTGAACTGTTGGCTGTATTAAACATGGATGATTTTCCCCCTCTTTGTCTTAAAGCATGAGCCCATATTCTGAGATTGCTTTTATACAGTATTAAGACTCTATATAGTATAGCTTAAAATGGGAAATAAGTAAGTTTCCAGCAATGCTGTTATCTCAACTACATTATATAAACATAGGAATTCCTTGTTCTTTGCCAATAAAGACATTTCTGTAACTGTTATTTTACAGGATATATATATATATATATATATATTTATTCCTGAATAGCAATTTTTTTTTCTTATCATACATGATTATATTGGAAAATATCAAAGCTATATGCAACAGCTGAGGCCATCTTTCTTTTGAAGTTTTAACGTCTGCATTTCAGGGTAGCTTGTATATTGTAGAGACATAGAGCTTACCACTGAATTAGTCTTAAATTGTTGCATCCTTTCCCCTCCCCCCCCAACAAATTCTAATGAATTTGCTCTTTCAAAATGCATAATTCTGAAGTGCTGTGCACATTCAAGTCCTAAAACAGACAATGATATTCTTTGCAGGTCATTTTAACTTTTCTCTGAATTAGAGCCTGTGGCTGTGTCAAAATGAAGCCTTAAACAAAACAAAGAACAGTAGTATGTGTCTGATTAAATTTACTCTAGTCTCTTGCTGTTCTCTAGAAAGGCCAATTACCTATATGAGAAAGTGAACATTTCACTACTGAAGGGCAATATAAGGTCTTATTTCTCCAACTTAGTCATGGTGAAATACATATGCTATGGTTTTGGCTGCCAGAAATTGTTCCTTTCAAAACAAACAAATGATGAATATTGCGGTTATTTTAGGGGATCTTTAGTCTCCACTGATGATTAAGAAATTGTTCTAAAAATGTCCTGTACTGGAGGCAGCTTTCTGTATAAAGCCTAGTCCAGTGAGCTACTGACGATCCTCAGTTGCTGCTGAATTAATTACCTCTTAGGAGTATTGAACAAGTCCCTCACTGCACTTACAGTCATGAATCACTTGGGAAATATCTTTATGAATAGCCAGCAACTCTGCTTAATTTACCAAAACCACTTGGACACCCTGTTAATTTTACTTAACACACACTGGTAGAGCAAGGAGAGTGACTGAATTCTGTGGGTTGTTCAAGTTTTCTCATTTGTATGTTATCCAACCTGTGTTCATTTATCTTGCTTGGGCTCTACATTTCAATGAGCAAAGTCTTTTCTTATGAGGTCTTTTTCTTTCCTATGTACTTCTCTGTATTTCCTTCTTTTCCTGATATCTTTCCTTGTCATTTTACACAGTACACCCTGGCAGCCAAGAGGTCATTTTTGGGTGCATTAAACACAGCTTAGGCAGCTGGTAAAAATAGGTAATTAAAGCCACTCCTATGGGGAGAGGCTGAGAGAGTTGGGACTGTTCAGCCTGGAGAAGGGAAAGCTTAGAGGAAATTTTATCAATGTATGTAAATACCTGACAGGAGTGTGCAAAGAAAATGGAGCTAGGCTCTTTTCAGTGCTGCCAAGCACCAGGCAATGGGCACAAACTAGAACACAGGATGTGCCATCTAACCATTAGGAAGCACTTTACTGTGTGGGTGATGGAGCAATGGCACAGGTTGCCCAGAGAGGTTCTGGAATTTCCCTTCTTACAGATCTTTAAAAGCTGTGTGGATATGGTCCTGGGCAACATCTGTAGGTGTCCCTGCTTGCGAAGGGGGTTTGGACCAGATGACCTCCAGACATCCCTTCTAACTCCAACCATTCTGTGATTATCCCTCTATATTTAGAGTTGTTGCAACCTTACCTTGAATATTATGTGCAGTTCTGGGCTCCACAATATAAAAAGGATGTTAAGGTGCTTGAATGCATCCAGAAGAGGTCAACAATGCTGGTAAGAGGGCTGGAAGGCATGTCCTGTGGTGAGAGGCTGAGGACACTTGGTTTATCTAATTTGGAGAAAAGGAGGCTGAGAGGTGAACTCATCGCTTTCCATAACTTCCTGAGAAGGAGAGGTGCCAGTCTCTTTTCCGTAGTAACCGATGACAGGACATGCAGAAATGGCACAAAGCTGCACCAGGGAAGGTTCAGACTGGACATCAGGAAAAAATCCTTTACTGTGAGGGTGGTCAAATACAGGAACAAACTTCCTAGTGAGGTGGTTGATGTCCCATGCCTGTCGACGTTCAGGAGGCATTTTAACTTTTGGTTAACTCCAAGGTGGTCAGGCAGTCAGACTTGATCTCTGTAGGCCTCCCCTCCCCTCCCCTCCCCTCCCCTCCCCTCCCCTCCCCTCCCCTCCTCTCCTCTCCCATCCTTATCCTACCCTATCCTATCCTATCACTTTTTTTTTAATTTATTTTTTTATTTCTTCCTTGTTCCATGCCTCCATTCATCAAAAAAGGAAGTTTTGTGTCCAGTTTCTTGTCTTCTCCATTCTTTCCAGTTTCTCAGTTATGGATTTCCACAATATCTTTTTCCTACACTAAAACTAAAAAAAAACTAAATTTTTTTTCATTCTTTCTTTTGCTCTTTATATTTATCACATCCTTTTGCTACTGACACCTCCACAGACTGTCTTGCATGGGATCATCTAGTCACGTTTTCATGCAGCTAATCTTTCTACCACTTTAAACCTACAGACTTTCTGGCCTTTTTTTTTTTTTTTCTTTTTTTTTTTATGCACACCCTGAGATTCACTTCAGTATCACTTTATGTGTAAGATAAGCTACAAAATTGTTGCCAAATTATATATATATATATGTAGAACAAACAAACAAAAAAACTAAAGAGCAACACTGAGGTTTTGACAGGTGTTCCAACATGTCAGGATCCCATCTTATGCATTGCTACCATTAATATCCTTTTCTGAACAGTAAAGAAAACCTCACATGAAACCATTATGGAGACTTCGACAAATACTCTGAAAAAAGGACTAATTAGTGGCATAGAGATAAAAGAGAAATGTAAGCCAGCTTTAATAACTAATTGGATAGCTTTATAGGGCAAGATAACTGATTAGATAAGGATAATATGTCAAATGTAATCTATTTGGAATTCAGTGAAATTATAGAAATTTTGTCATGAGGGAAAGACTAGCAACAGTGAAAAGGAGAAATAGAAGAGAAAGGCAGGAAAAATTGGCTGAACTAGCATAGGCATAGTGGATTGCCTTATTTATGATTACAAACAGGATTAGGATGTTATGCCAGTTATGCTAATAATTATTTTTGTATGTCACGTTTTGAATATAGTATTGTATTAGAAGATCAGAATATGAAAGTAAGCATGGCAATTTGATGCATTTATCAAAAAAGTTCAAATCCAATCTTTGTGGTGTTCCAAGTATTCCAAGGAATATTACCCAAATACTTCTACTATACGTAGGAAAGATTTAATAGCAAGGAGCTACCTTAGCAAATCGTTGTGGTCGAATCTGATCAGCAAAGTTGAAGAAAGATTAATTAAAAGATAGAATCAATCTGGCTCGGCTGATACAGTGGGAAGCATCTCTCTTGCTAGAACACACTGAAAGGGCTTGGTCTGCTGGAATTCAGTGAAGACTGAAATAAAATGTGATCACTTTCTTTTTTTTCCATAACAATTTTAAGGGCCATATATCTGGGGTATGAGAGTAGGAGAGAGAAATAAAAGAGACATGTTTGTATGAGAACAGTCACATACTGAGCACATATGAATCAAGAATATACATATGGTAGAAGAATTATGGTTTAATTAACACTATGAAAAGAAATAGGTTTCCTATGAAAAGGAATAGGTTTCTTAAAACCATTGGTTTTAAGAAGAAATTTGTTGCATTCTGCACAGGCTTTTGTAACATGATAGGGAACAGTATTTGCTGACCTGAGAGGTCCTGTCTAGTTCAATATCCTCACGTGTATTGCAAGCTAATACAATACTTTTCCCAAAAGCTGTAGATTTATTTTTCTTACTGCAGATCAGAGCCATGATAGATTAGTTCATATTGTTCATCCAGTTTGTATTGCATCACCAATTTTATAGAGGCAAAAACTGAAGTGTGATCTTACTTTTGAACAAAGCCTGGTGTTCAAAGTGCTTTATACCTTAAATACAATGTCCACTGTGCCTTAGGAGCAAAGTAGCATATTACCACTGGCCTGTATATGCAGTGTATTTCCATAAATCATATAATCATGGAATGGCTTGGGTTGGAAGAGACCTTAAAAATCTTCAAGTTCTAATACCCATGCCATGGGCTGGGATGCCCCACGCTAGATCAGGTTGCCCAAAGCTCCATCCAACCTGTTCTTGAACACCTCCAGGGATGGGGCATCCAAAGCTTCACTGTGTTCAACTTGTTCTAGTGCCTTACTGCCCTCTGAGTGAAAAATAATTTTGACATTTTTTCTGTCCTTGCTCTTTACAGAGAACTGTCAAGGGAGAAAAGTAACATGAAAACAAAGTCTTAGAGGCTAAAAATTTTGGTTGATCATTTTACTCTACATAGATATCAAATCCAAATGATATCCTCAGAAAATCCAGTGATGGAAACATTGCATAACTCTAAAATTCATTGCTCAGCTATCTTTTGTTATATAGTTTCAGGCATATAAATGAAAAGCTATTTCAAAGCAATATAACTATATATGAATATATTAAAACAAATATGTCAGGATAAATAATTGTATATTCTTAAACATGTGCATCAGCCATACACTCAATTCTTCTGTATAAACTCCTGCCTTCTGAGAACTCTGAAAAATCATGAAAGATCCTCAAAAACTGCAAAAGGATGATAAAGATCTGCATTTTTTTCTTATAATACCATTTTGACAATGGATTCAAAATAAAAACTCCTACTTAGCTCCACAATATAAACGAGATGTTCCCAAGTAGGAGAGGTGATGATGGATAGAAAGAATTTCTATGGAAATGAAAACAAATACTCATAATCAGGTAATTTTTTTTAGAGATTTTTTTTTTTTTCAACTACAACCTTCTGAGATTTGAGTTCAAAATGTTTCTATCTCCAAAAAGTGATATTACTGGATGCATGATTTCTTACAACAGTACAAATAGGAATGTATGAATTTTTGTAAAGGAAGGGAAACAGGTTGCTTCTGTACCTCTTATACTCAGCTGCTTCTTTATATGTTATCCAGGTATGGATGGTGTGAAAGGATTGATTCAGACCTTTGGCCTTGCTACTCTACTCTAGAGATAACACAATTTACATTCCTAAAGTATTCTGGTATTCAGAAGTATTCTGGTCCTTTTTGTTCCAGATTTGGTGTAGGGAGTCAGGGAGTCAGAAAAGAGCTACAAAGCTGCTTTGGAAATACAAACGATGTCAATGTGGTGGAAAGACAGGGTGAGATGGAGATAGAAGGAGATTTAAATTGCTTTTTGCTCCCTATTATATTCACACCAGAACACCAGTTTCTTTGATGACTCATGCTCTGTGTAAAATTACTTGCAAAAGGAAGAAGTCCACTAAGTTGTGTTTACATACATCTCACATTAATCCTCATCTCATTGACGTTCTGAGAAAGTACCTTCTTGCTCAGGCTCAATCCACGGTTAATTCTCATGGTTCTAGATGGTTCATCATTCTTCTTAAAATCGTTTTAGCAAGAAAAATGAAAGTCTGAAAACTCTCAGCAATAGGTTTTCCTACATTCCCATGCACTTCCAAAAATAGTGTATGTTTACACAAAACAATGCTAGAGCTCTTTAAAAATACCTTAGTTTATTCAAATGAGCTGCCCCACGAATAAGAAGTTTCATAAGCGCATTAGCATGTTATGAGGCCTAGGATCATTTCTGTTGCTTGGATCCTCTTCTGAAGCTAAGTCTCTGGCTATAACATGATGATAACCAAAGTTTCCTAGTTGCAGTTATGCTTCTGTAGCTGAATCTAGTAGGGATTTTGAGGGTATTAGATATTTTCATGCTGAGGCCAAGTGAGTGCTAAGGAAAAATCTGTTCTTTATTTCTGGTGTGAGACTTTCTAAAGATTCCAATGGCAGAAAGGTCCAATATGTTGTGAGCTGTATAAGCACTTCATAGAAGGTTAGATCAAAGACTATTTAGACCATATATTTGCATAAAGGGAATTTGTTATGACTTTTGTGTACTGATCTTTCTGCAATTTCTTTCTGGACATAAGCTGAGAAAGTCTATTCCTTTTCAGAACCACTCACTGTTTCTGGTTATTTTGTAAGCTTATAGAGATGTGTCTTTTGCTAAGGTGACCTGATTTGCATCCTCACTAAAAATTGCATTCAAGCAGCATCACCTCAGAGGAGAATAGGGAATGGCATATTATCACCTCTACAGTCGTGTATCATCAGGTCAAGGTTGAAGCATGCCAGAGGGAAAATGTATTTGACTGCTGCTTGCACTTTGTTTTCTTTGTGACTGCATAAAAGGACTTCAGTCTCCAGAGATATAATTATAGCGACTTTCACAGGCACTAAATCTGTGCACACAAAGATGGCATACAGAACAAAAAGCTACAAAGAGAAAAAGACAAACCTTGGGATTTTGGTCTGATTTCTTGACCCTAGTGGGGAGACCTCTATCCTAAAAGGCTGTGAAGAAACTTCAGGTTCTGTATACCTTTCACTTTTGTCAGACATAATTGGCATTTGGGAGGATACGCAGCACAGTAGCTAGAAACCATTTGCCAATAAGTGCATTTATAACCAAACCTTACACTGTGCAGGCCAATGGCTGGTCTCTATTGAAAAGTATCAAACTAGAATTAGCAGACTGGAACTGAAATGTTAATCTTTCTGTTCTAAATATCCTAGGACTTCTCACTCTGTATTACAGTTTAAATTAATATAAAAGTTGTTAAAATGAACACAACAACATATCAGTGAGCTAAGAGCTTTTATTCAACTGTCTAAAATAATAGATGAGGAAACCTCACTGAAAGATGTGGCTTTCGCCTCTGACAATTTACTGTCAAAAAAAAAGAAACACCACTGTACATTCATATCATAGTAATAAATGTACAACAAATTAAAAGAGAAGACAGCTCATTAGAAAGCATGCAGATGCCATTTTAAATGCTTTCAACAATAACAATATGATTCCTAGACTTTTAGCAACTTGAAGACAATGGGTAATCTACTTTGTAATAACAATGTTGAAAAGCCATATTCATTCCTGTACATTCTCCATGATAAAGCTTTCGTTACAAAGGCTTCCAGCTAAGAAAAAACAAATCTTCTCAGTGTAGAGGAGACATGGCCTTTTATGTTAAGATTAGTATTATCTTTAAGAGGCAAACAACATTACCAAGGATCTGCCTTTGATATGCAATTCATATACATTTTAAAGAACTCGTGTTCATTATTTAGCTGTTTTATTCTGCTGATGAAAAATATAATTAGGCAAAGATGCTGCATAATTGGTAACAGCTATCTGCTTTTGTAATGTTTACCGCAATATACAAACATATATATTTGTAGAAAAGTTATTTACCTGAAAATCATCCCATTGCTTGAAGCATCAGCATTAACAAGACTGGCAATAAATATTAGAACAATGTTAAACTTTTCAAAGCCTTTGGTGACCTGTTTTCTTTATATGTGAGAAAGCTGTGGCAACTGTCCACTGCTAAGGTAATTTAAATAAAATTTAGATAAACTAAAATAGATCCTAAGAATGTCATATTGAATAAACTTACTGGATTACTCAGTTATAGTATTCAGCCTTCATCAGCACAGACTACCAGATGCAAAAAAATATATAACTGGACAATTACAGAAGAATGTGTTTAGAATGAGATTCTTTTCCTATCATATTTAATTAGTCATCAGTTTATGCCCTGAGGTATGAAGGCTTGAATTCTTATTATTGTATCCTACTTAATATTCACAGTTGTGAATATTTCTCAATCTTCATATCAAAATTGAAGCTAAAATACCTCTTTAGCCATCTGTCTTCTGTTGACTATTAATTTTTGACAATGAGCATCATTGCTGGATAATGCACACTATAAAAAAGCATTTTAATTTATTGCTTTTAGATATGATTTTAGTTTAACTAAATATCCCTTTTTCTTGAATTAGGAAAGGACACCACCAACCTTCCTTCATACCTTTATGAAGATCCTCCTAGTTCATTTGTAGCCATGCCTGAGTGAAGTAGATTTTTCAGTTTGTCTTGGATTTTAACATTTCTCCTATTTAAGCTTTTCCATCAGATGGATATTATCACTATTTATGTCCTAACTTTTCTATGTCTGTCACATTTTTTTTTCCCCCTGAAATCCTAATATTAGAACAGAATATTCTACAGGTGAATATTCTCTGATTTAGTTTATGCTTTGAAAATTAAATGATGAGGTGACATCTCAGTTTTGTATTTCCAAACATTTTGTTTTAATCCCTGACATGGGCTGATGAATCCCATAGGCCTGAAAAAGACAAGGATGCTGTAGCTCCCTTCCTTTAGGTCTAACCAGTATCAAGGCCAAGCACATTTCCAAATAGGCACACACACTGTACACTACATGTATGCATATATACATGACTGGCCATGCAGAGCTGTCTAGACAGAAACCACTCAACATTCACAGAAACAATAAACGACACCAAGAGTTTCATCCTGGTCCCCTCTCTGGCTGGTTAGGATTAAGTTATGTTAGTGGGAAATATAAAAATGTATGTGTATAATGTACAATACGCACAATGACTGGCTTTAGACATTCAGTCTACCTAGTAGCTGGTCCCTGGATCCTTGCTCTCCACAGTTGCCTCACACCCAGAGAAAAACACACATGCATAAATGGGTGTTCCAGCCAATTTCTAAAACCCCAATGTCCCCACCAGTACTAAATTCTTGCTGTCTCACTCCAATTGAGACAAACACACCCCTGGCTTCCAGGTCACTTAACCTACTTACTGGCTAGCCAAGCTTGATATTTGCTAGTGATCACACACTGGTGCACACATCCTTAACTTTCTGCACTTGCTGGAACCACAGACACACAACCCTGTGATGCATGGTCTGACTACATCTGCTAGACCTCCATTCACACAAGCACCTGCATAAAGAGCCCCTTCAACCAGAAAACAAAACAAACAAACAAACAAACATAAACAGTTAGAAATGGAATTTAATGAGAAGACAGGACAGACCACTCATCAGGTGCAGGGCAGGTACAGGGCATGGCTAGATTAACACACTGACCAGTACAGGTGACTGGCCCCTTTTATCTCTTTAACCCCCTATTTTCCTATGTTTGTTCATCCTTCAACCACATAGATCCCTCTCTTTCCCCGCTTGTGGTTACTTCCCATAACATGCCTTGTGTAATCCGAAAATGTTAATCCCTCCAACCCATAGTAAGTATTACACTTAAGTACTACATTATTTGGGTTCCCTCACCTGTTCCTTTGTATGTGTGGACGTTGGATTTATATCTCATAACCAGTAACCACTACTTTACATGGACCAGGGGCATTGTGGGAGCTGTCAGCAATGATACCCAAGTGTCTTTCCTAAATTCTTTCCATTATTTAAAATATAGCCACGTACATAAGTAATGTCATTAATTTCTGAAAATCTGCCAGTCAGAAATTGAATTGCTAATACATATGGCCAGAATTAGCCATAGATTCAAAATAACTGGTAATAATCCAAACGTCTGATAAGTCATCTACCAGGTAGATTTGATTCTGGAGCATGTATTTTAGCTCGGTGTGCTAGAACATTAATTCATATTAACATGTATTAGAGAGCTGTGTTTTAGTTCTCCTGTAACACTTAAACAATTTATTCCAGATACTTAAAAATAAGAGAGAGAGTTTAAATATAACTCTTCTAACTCAGGTAAGAGTACCAATCATTCTACATTTTATCTTGTCGCAAAAGATATATATATATATCATTTAAGTATATAAATACACACACATGTATGCACATATGTATACAAATTATGTATACAGATGCATAATTTATACATAAAAAGGTCAAATTTTCAGGTCCAGTTTACTTTCATCATTTAACATTTGCTTGGGGTTAATAATGCTTTTGATTGCGTAAGGCAGTTGTTGACTTTAGACCAGCTTCTTTATCTGAAAACCAGTATGCCCTTCTGGTAATAACAATTATGTTGGGAAGTTTGGAACATTTGTATGTACATGACAAGGAATCTTTTTTGTTTCTTTGTTTTTGTTTATATCCTAAGAACACACTGAAAGACAGGTCCTTGCTTGTTGCACTTAATCCACTGCAGGTATCAGATATCACACAATAGCCACTGAGAAGCTTAGTTTTTTTGAATTGATAGTTGGTGTTGTCATAGCTGATTAGTCTGATGAAGTGATGGGATTTTCAGAGTCTAAATTTAATTTTCCATGACCTTGGGATGGGACAGTTGTAAGGGTTGTGAAAAAAAATAGAAAATCCTATTTTTAGGCTGTGGAAATTTCT
Organism: Cygnus olor; assembly: GCF_009769625.2. Classification (NCBI taxonomy): domain Eukaryota; kingdom Metazoa; phylum Chordata; class Aves; order Anseriformes; family Anatidae; genus Cygnus; species Cygnus olor. The sequence goes on along the minus strand of NC_049169.1, from coordinate 19,702,340 downwards.
CTTTTCTGAGATTAGAGATTATTTTCTGAAAATAAATGTTTTTCAGTTTTAGCTTGGCATGTGCTTTTTTTCTATAGCATTTTTTTTTCAAGCAGCTTTCTGTAATTTATCAGTTAATACATTATATTATAATTTAGCTGGTCACTCATGGTCATTTTGTAAAATTATCAGCCTGGGAGGGTTCCACTTTGAGAGATGCAGTTATTGATTAAAAACCTTATGCAATAATATTTTTAAATAGCCAGTTTTCCAGCCCCTGGACACACTTGTGACACGGCATAGTGCCCACAGTGGACCTTTTATTTCTTATTTCTATTTATTTGTTTCTAGTCAATAGCTAGCTCTTTTCTTCAGAGCATATAACAGTAGTGAAGTTGTATTGCTAACTAGCTTTATGTCGGAGTTAGTTGGAGTTACTTTAGAGACCATACGGCCTCCTCCTAGAAAACTGTTTAGTAGAAAATTGCAGTTAACAGCATAAGGAAAAGTTTTCAAGATGGACAACAACAGGCAATCCGTCACTTTTAAATGGGTTTCTTGAAAATGTATTTTCCCAGGTTCTACATATTAGTAGTAGAGAGATCTAGTGCTTGCTTGTTTTCGTAACAAAGATATTTATCAACATTTGTTATCAAGAGAAGCTGTCATATGTTCTGCTAATTCTCCTCCCTGTTCCATGGTAAATGTGGTCCCCTTAGGCAAGTTGCCAGTCCTATATGCTTCAGAAAGTAGCAAAAAAGCGATTCTTGTCTGCCATGAGATTTAAACAGGTGGCTGTTTGCCTTTGCTCATCCCTTGCTGTAGAAAATACCTTAGAATGATTCTATAACAGATTGTTTCACTGAAGGATGTGACTTACATTTCTAGCTACTAGTGTGTGAGTTTTGGTGCAGTGAGAAGGACATAGTGGAGTTTAAAATTCCTCAGCCTAAAAACTTCAAATGTGATCATCGAGTTATGAAAAATGACTGAAACCAATGATATGAACAAGTTCATTAGCAAATTCATTGACACATTTTTGGATCTAAACATATTAATTTTCTTTGCCAAACTTGTTAAAAAAATAATATAGCAACATGGACAGCAAAGTAGATCCTCTCAGATGTTCCTTAGACTTTCCAGCATTATCTGTTGTGCTGTTTACAGAGGTTTGTTTGCTCATGCTTAGAAGACATTATTTGTATAGTTAATGTCAAAGCAAATAAGCTGGAAGAAATACACTGTCTGCAGAGTACTTGAATGTATATTTCATCTTTTTCTACTGATTTGAAACAGTTGTAGATACCAAGCATGTTTATTTTATATTCTCTGATTAGTCAGATGATAAGTTCATTTGTCAGGAATGCTGAATGAAATGAAATGAACGCCAAAAAGATGTGCTAACATCAGTAGTAATAATGAAAAAGAAAACAGTAGTAATGAAAAAAAAACACTGCTGTATTATTCTTTCATATTATACTAGACTATTTTTTTACTGAGGTCAGTCTTGCTACCACTGAATTCCATGGAAAAGTTTTCAGCTGATCTCACTGGGAGAAGGGTGAGAACTTAGCTACTCAGAACAATGCCATCTTAGAGGTTTACTGATATTATTATTATTATTATTATTATTATTTTGCCATTGAAAGATAGTTTAAGGAACAAACAGCAAAGGCTTTTGCAGTACCAAATAAGTACAAGCTGGGAAGAGATTGCAGTAATTTGATAGGAGATGTCTCAGGATGGGGTGAGGAGTGTGTCTGAGGTCTGCTAAGCTTTTTGGTAGGAATGGTTTTGTGTACATATTTGGAAAGACTGAGAGTATTATTCAATGACAGATTTAAGGGAATAAATGAAAGTGCAGTGTCTGAGGAATTAAGGATTGTTCTGGGAGTGATGTCACAAGTAGGAGAGTAGAACAGGAAAAGAATGAGAAAAGAAAGGGAAGAGAACGTATAGCTATGAAAGGTTAAAGATATAGAAATAACAAAGGGACCAAGTGAAGAGACAGCAGAAAACATGTGAAAAACCATGACAGAATGGGAAAAAATGCAATCTAAGAAAAAAAAATAAAAGAAGGAGCACAAGAATCCAGATATATTTTAGCGGATGGCTCATTGACGCAGTTTGCTCGCATCACCAGATTATGGAATCCAAATCAGTAAGGTGGCTGCAGCCCTACCATGGAAGTGTTTGAGACAAGAGAACCATGGTAGGAGAACATGAAACATAGACCCCTGGGTGATTTTCATGCTCTGGTCAATGACCTGGTCAGATGTGAACACTGAAGTTATTAAATAGCAATTCAATAAAATAAATTTTGCAGCATGTTTAAGCTGCTCATACTTAAAGTTTAAGATAACCATCTGATAGGACAGCATGAATGGTGGTGTTATATGTCAAATCCCTTCATAAGTCAGAGTACCAAGCAGTATCTCCACTGAGAAATAAAATGGCCAAGACCTGAATTTTGGCACTGAACCTAACTACAAGGGCTATGCTTATTCCATGGCTGCCTTTTCCAGATGGGTGGCTAAATCTAAATCACCCGCTGGAAATGCTTTTGTGCCAGTAACACTTGGAGAGCGCTAGTTGGCTTCAGCAATGCAGAGACTGCCTAAACAGTTAAGATAATTATAGGACCATGCCCATGCTCTGGCACTGTTTCGTTTGCTTGGGCAGGCCTCTGATCTCAAGTTCATTCCAAGCTAGAGCAGGAACAATGGTTATTGTGTCATGGTGCTACCATGCATCAGACTCAGAAACCTGTCTAGCAAATCTGGCAGCAATATTAATATACTGCTTTTTTAGATGTTACTTACATTGTGATTTTTTATCTTTGTTTTCAAATACACTTGGCTTTATTTTACCCTGAATTGCAACTGCAAGGCTTTTCAGGGAAGATAGACATTGTCGGGTATTTCATCTGGGAAGAAGCTGATGTTGAGCCCTAGGGGAGCACAATGCAACTGAAACACAGTAAGGAAAGGATCTGACCAGACAAGAGGGAGCAGTCAGTCCAAGAGAAAGTGCTTTGGGAGCCTGGGCAGACATTTTTTGATACCTCAGAGAATCTAGACCAATGTTTCATTTCTTAGCAGTTTTACTCCAACTCTTTTCTTGACTCACAAAGGCAGGTGGTACTGAAAATCATTAGCACTCAGCTAAATCTTTCCCCACTTTGGACATGTGGGCATGAAAAGTACAGAGCATACTGAAGTATACATTTTTTTTTTAAAGATGTATTCTTAGCTCTTGTAAAATCCGGGAAGTTTACTCAGTAATAAGTGTAAGGTATCTGAGAGCATCCCTGCTCCCAGAGGTTTGGCTGATGTGGTTTGGGGCCAGCTCAGAGCCAGCAGATTTGAGGGTGGCCCCTTTCGTGTGGTGGCCTGGGGGACAGGCTCTCAAATGCTGTGAGGCAGCGATGGCCAAGGCCAAACCCTGGACCAGCTTTCAGTCTGAGCTCCTGTGTGCCCCAGCAGTGTGCCACCAAGCTAGGCCCACCCATGGACCAACAACCCGGCCTGTCCTGTCCTTGGGGACGTGCTCGATGGATGGGGCTGGGGCTGCCCCTGGCTGCCCAGCTCCTGACTGGGGCCAGGGGCAAGGCCCTGGCTTCCAGATCCTTTCTGGCTGCCCCCAGGGTGAGGTCCCACTGCTCAGGAGTGCCCTGACCTCAGAGAGATGCCAGCCCTCATGGCACACTTACAGTAAGTCTGACATTTTCACTCCTGAGGATGTGGGAAGCTGTTTTCATTGCCACGTTGCTCCCAGTGCTATATATGTGATGCCCTGAAAGGCTTTGCAAACAGGCAGTTATACCAGGAGGCCTATTGGAATAGCTTGGTATTTTTATCTTTTTTTTTTTTTCCCTCCCTCCTTTGTACTATTTCCTTTTCAGAATTAAAATTTAAAAGTCTCCTGGGGAGATTCATCCATTATAACATCTGATCTAGAGTCCAGAGGGATATTTTTTTGTATCCAAATATTGCTAAAATTTAAACTTCTTCAAACATAAATGAAGAAGAGAGAAGGGTGTGTGTGTGTGGAGGGGGCCACTTTATGGGAACATGACCTGAGTTTGTGAGTGTTACTATTTCTGGAACCTGAATGGTAAAAGGTTTGTAGGATCTGAGATATTTTTTACTGTGATTCAAAAAATGTAACCTTTTCACCGTTTCTCAGTTTGGTTAATGTGATATTTTCCCTTTCATAATGAATAAATGTAACAAATGACCTTTAGATTTAACTTGATTAACTTGATTATTCATCATTAAAATGTTGTCTGTCACCTTCCATATGGAAAGTATGTAAATTTACCCAGAGAGTGGGGATGTGCTGTTCATGCTGAAACAGATAACATTTATATTACCATTATGTTATTTCTCAGTTTACCTCTACATTGGTTACACAAAAAATATTTCCTTAGGAATTATATTATAATAAGATTTTGCAAATCAGTAATTGAGGGCTTCATACTGAAATCTACCATCACTGAAATTTGTTGAAGAGGTTATTAAGCTCACTAACTGCTAAATGCATTCATAAATACAAGTTAAAATGTAATTTTATATTTTACAGTTGGTACGTATTCATTTTTTTGCATCCAAGTCATACTTTGTTCTCACAACACTTGACCTATTGATAGTAATTTCATTAAATTTTTACAGAGCAACTAATAAACTTGAGCAATTTACCTTCAGTCAGGAAATTTCTCATCAGACGTATGCTGTTTCTGACAACACTTCTAAAGTTTTAAAGTACATTTTTAATACTTCTAGAAATATTAACATGGATTTTAATGTTTGGACTTCTGCTTGGCATTTTGAAATTAGGAGGTGTCTTTAATATGTTAACAGACTAGTAATAAATAATGGATGAGTATAGTTGCACTTTGAAGTTCAGTGGAAAAATAGTTAAATTTAGTGAGGAATAAGTTTGCTGTTGTCAGAAATACGAGGGTGTCAGCAAAAGATGGGCACCTGTTTTTCTGATACTGAAATGAAACCTAGTAAAAGAGAAATTCTTCCTTCAGACCATAAAGTGACCATGTAATTAAAATTCTGTGGTAGTTTCTATAGGCAGGTACCTTTGGTGACACTGTTATTCATGCACAGCTTGAAACAACAAATAACTATAGAATTCACATTTATTTCAATGCCCCTTTCACAACCCTTCCATCCAGCTCCCGGGGGTGGACTCTGTGCTCAGAGATGTGGCCCCTCAGGCTTGTCCTCTGTCTTCTGAGAAACCAGTGGGCCCAGCTGATCTCTCCTCAGAGTACACATCTAATTGGAAATTAGGAATGCAGGAATCCACATTTTAGGGTGGAGTGAATTGCTGTGTCTCTGTATAGATCATCGAGGCAATCTGAATGATGAGATGCCTCTGTGTGTATTGTCTGTTGATAATACTAGAAGATTTGAAGGAAGGTATAGTAATGTAATTGAGACTACTGGGTTTGTATGTCCACTGTCTTGAAGTTAGACAAAAAATTAGTACTTTCTGTTAACAGTTGACTTTAGTGGCCCTTTTTCTGTGATAATTCCTCTAAACTGTAGTGAGGCCATTAGATTATGCTATTAAATTGCTGAAGTAACTTCAGATATCTTTCAGATAACGTGCCCAGTGTGTGTAATGAAAAATGTAATTGACCTTAATTTAATATGTTTATTCACCAGTAGAGTTCATCTGTGATGGTTTGTAGAGGTGTACATGCAAAAAAAGATTGCATGTCTTTCACGAGAAACTGCAGGCTGTTTCAGATTGCTTAAAGTGATTATTAGTGATCTGACACATTTTGCTGTCAGTAAGAAGTTTCCAAAAGCCATTGCATACAAGGTGTCACTGACTAAATCAAGAGTGTCCTACTGAGCACAGCAGTTTAGAAAGAAAGATTCAGTCTGAGAGAACATACTGCAGAAAAACATCACCTGAATTTAAATGACTGGGCAATGGGGAACAAAATTCTTTTGTATTTTTTTTTCATATAGTTCTAGCTAGCAGTGCATTTGCATGACTTTGTAAAGCAAGCACACATATGGCTGAATGTTTCCACTTCCTCCTGAAAGAACTAAATACTATAAAGTACATGTTACTATGTATAAAATATTTCAGAGGAGATACGCATAAATACATAACTTGATATAATACAGTGCTTATAGTCTGGAATTTTTATTTTGTTTTATTTGCTTTCCCCCTCTTCCTTTTTGTTCCCTTCATCAGATTTTATAAGCCTGAAATATTTACCTTCTGCCTCTACAGTCTGTGGTCCATTGAAACATGATACATCAGAACATTCTTTGTGAAATGACTTCCAGTTCCTAAAATCTCTTCATGTTTGCTAGCATCTATATTCAGATGACTCTGGTTTTAACTATTGTTTTGAATTAAAATATGTATAATTCTAATAACAAAATTATATTTTATAAAGCAATAGCACTTTCGTTACTTACATGTTATTTACTTATCTATCTTTTCTTCCCTCTAGAGAGCTTTTTCTCTGGCATGAATGATGGGCTGTATATATATATATTATATGGTTCAAATAGACTTCTTAAAATAAAAAATAAAACAAAACAGAAATCAAGTTACTTACCAGGTGGCACTTTTCTTTGAGACCTTAAGTAGAAAGACTGAATTCTTACTCAACACTCTCCTGTAGTTCCATTGTTTTCAGATTACCTGTAAAACCAAGTAATTAATTCCTAGCAGTGGTACTATGATCGGTGGCAGAGGTCTTGTATCAGGTGACCTTGAACATACATTTCTCAGTGGACAATATTAGCTGGAACTACAGTATGTTTATCCCTTCCACTTTCACAACTGTTTTCATCCTTTCTCTCTCCACACCAGCAATGCTTCTGTTTCCCTCTGTGTAAATCTATGAATGCTTTGAGAAGACAGATCACTATACTTATGACAAAACTCCAGACTAATACAGGAAAAGGCTACAGTTATTCAAACCAAGATCATCTAGGTAGTGATGACCATCAGAGAGGATGGCCAAGGAAAAATAATGGGATAAGCACATATGCTCTTTCCCTGAAAGATGCTTTCCAGTATCTGACTATGTTCATGTCAGAGTAATTTGTGAGCCTGATGTGATTTCTCTTTGCTAGCTTCTCAGCTGATCTTTCTTTCAAGTTCCTTTTCAGCCTCTCCTTGAATATATGTACATTCTTTGTACTCAGCAGGGATTTTGGCACACTGCTCCACTGGTCTGATACCCATTCAGAGAACACTTGTTTGTTTTGAATTTGATTCCTGCTAGCTTCACATGATGGCTCATAATTCTTTTGCCGTAAGAGACAATGAATACTTGATCCCTATCCACCTTCTTTATGGTACTCCTATTTTGTAGACCTCTATTACATCTCTGTAAGCCTCCTCTTGCCCAGGTTGAAGTGTCACAGACTAAGCCATTTTTCACATGGAATGGTGTGGTCATATGGAAGTTGTACCATGTCTCTGGAAAGCCTTGCTGCCTGTCTCTGAATCTTTTCCAGTTCTAAAATAACATCCCTCTTTTCGTTACTTACCTATCCATCATTTCAGTGTTCTATGGCCAATTCTTTAATACCATACTCTATTAACATTTTCATTACATGTTTTTTCCATCCTTCAACCTTGGTTGATCAACCCTGATTTATCTGAGGAAGCAGGTGACAGCAATGAAACTGCGGTTGCTCAGAAGGATGCAGCAAATCTTCAGGTTCAAAGAAGGGCAATGAAGCTGGTGGAGGGGCTACAAAACAAGTCTTACGAGGAGCAGCTGAGGGAACTGGGGCTGTTTAGCCTAGAGAAAAGGAGGCCCAGGGGAGACCTTATTATGCTCTACAATTACCTTAAAGGAGGCTATAGTGAGGTGGGAATTGGTCTCTTCTCCCAACCACCAAGTGACAAGATGAGGGGAAATGGCCTCAGGTTGCACCAGGGAAGGTTTAGGTTGGATGTTAAGAGAAATTTCTTTACTGAAAGAGTTGTGCAGCATTGGAATAGGCTGCCCAGGGAAGTGGTTGAGTCAACATCCCCCAAGGGCTTCAAGAAACATGTAGATGTAGAACTTAGTGACACGGTTTAATGGAGGAGTTTAGTACTTGATAGCAGGTAGGTGCAGGGGTGACCTCTGTGAGAAGTGCCCAGAACTTGCCCCATGTCAGATAAGAGCCAGTTCCAACTAGTTCCAAAGGGACCCACTGCTGCCCAGAGCCAAGCCAGTGAGCAATGCTCGTTGGGCCTCTGGGAGGTCAGATTTAAGAAAGGGAAAAAACCTGCTGTGTCACAGCACCTAGGAGAGCGAGGAGTGAGAACCAGCCCAGCCGACACCGAGGTGGAAGAGGGCAGGAGGTGCTCCAGGCATGCAGCAGAAGTTCCCCTGTGGCCTGTGGAGAGGCCCCTGGTGGAGCAGGCTGTCCCCCTGCAGCCTATGGGTCCCACATGGAGCAGATCTCCACCCTGCAGCTAAATAGAGCTGGACCCAATATTGACCTCTAGTGTACAGCACTAGTTACTGGCCTCCAACTAGACTTTGTACCACTGACCACCACCTTCTGGGCCCAGATGTTCAGCCAGTTTTAAATCCACATCTACTAGCATGTGAATTTTCTTGGTCGATCTGTGGTTTAGAGATTTGCAGCATGTACATGATGGTTTTGGTTATCACAGTGCCATAACTGACCCAGGCTGCCCGTCACCCTCTTGGGCACCGTCCTCCAACCTGACCTGCGTCTGCTCCCTGCCTGGGGACAGCAGGATGGACACCCCTGGTGAGGCTCCTAGCCTGACATATCCCTTGCATCTCTGTATGCCTGGCCCAAGGGAGCTGCCAACCCTTTCCAAGCCTTCACATAACCCTTCTGATGGATTCTGCAAGACTCACTGGAGGGATTTTTGCTGCTGTCATGTTAGATGAAGGCTTTAACAAAGTTTTCATTCATTTCACTATTTACTCTTCAAACCCTTTCTTGGCCTGCATAGTTGTACTTTTATATCTAAGCTGTCAAAATTTATGAGGCTTTTATCTATTTTTGTACAATATTTTGATAATTACTTTCTGTTTTCTAATAATATCTTTTTTTTTCTAGGCTGAGTAGCCATGCTGGCTTAATATATTTTCCTTTTTCAAATCTCATTCAGCAGGTGACATAGACTGTTGTTGTGTTTGCTTATGATATCTTTCAGAAATCTGCATGCTGCTGGGAAGGGTTTAATTGTCTTAGCTATCTCTTTTGGTTTCATTTTAAGAAGCTTCATCTTTTTTACATAGCTTTCTTCTCTGAAGTAGAACACAATGGTAGTACATCTTTAGGTCTTTGTTGTTTCTGTCTTGATGTTGAAACTAAGTATATTCAGATCAATGTTACACAATGTTACTTCTGCTTCATAAGATTTTGTTGTGGTATAACCCAGCCGGCAGCTAAACACCACACAGCAGTTCGCTCACCCTCCCCCTTCCCTCTCTGGGATGGGGGAGAGAAACGGGAAAGTGAAGCCTGTGAGTTGAAATAAAGACAGTTTATTAAGACAGGAAAATAATAATAATTATTATTATTAATAATAATAGTACTACTAATAATAATGTGTATGAAACAAGTGATGCACAATGCAACTGCTCACCACCTGCTGACCAATGCCCAGCCTATCCCTGAGCAGCCAGGCCCCCCACCCCGGCTAGCCACCCCTATATATTGTTTAGCATGACGTCAGATGGTATGCCCTTTGGCCAGTTTGGGTCAGCTGTCCTGGGTCTGTCCCCTCCCAGCTCCTGCTGCACCCCTAGCCTGCCTGATGGCAGGACCGAGTGAGAAGCTGAAAAGTCCTTGGCTTGGTGTAAGCACTGCTCTGCAACAATTAAAACATCAGCATGCTATCAGCACTCTTCTCATCCTAATCCAAAACATAGTACCCTACCAGCTACTAGGAGGAAAATTAACTCTGTCCTAACTGAAACCAGGACAGATTTCATAAGATTTCATAAGCTTTCTTCTGTAAGATTTTGAGCCATTCTATATATTACTCACTAACAAGATTATTACAGCCTTCAGTTCTTTTGGTAATTCTTTGGGGAAATAGCATGTTAGTTTGAATGCCCTTACGTTGAGAAGAAAACTGAACTCAACACTCCAATGTATGCACAAATTTACTAACAATCAAGCTATTGTAGAAAGATACGTAGCAATTCCCTCTCCAGCTGTCTATAAAATGAAAAGAATGATCTTTGTTGCATCCTTTTGAAAAAAAGAATGTGGAACATCCCTTCCAGAAGAGCATTGTGGGTGGAGTGTACTGGGGAAAAAAGACGCTTTTGTGAAGCTCTGCCCTAGCATCTGCAGTGTAACAGTGTTTTGTGTGCATCTGTGTGCTCATTGTTTCCTCCCAGTTTGCTCTAAGTGCTTTCGTGCTCCTTGCACTAGCTACTTCAAATAGCCATTTAAATAGCCCATAGCTGCTTCAAATAGCCATTCCTAGCTTTCTCAATATACTGAGCAGACATTTTAATACGGATATTGAACTCTGGGTTCTGGAATCTGTGCAGAGGTCCCAGTACCTAAAAATCAGGCACTTTTGCACCTGAATTGTAAGCAGCCAAGTCTTTCAGGGTTCAGCTTTTAACTTTAAACTCCAGTTTAGTCAAGCAGTAATTGAAGTATATTTTTGTTCTCAAGGCAAACATAACTCAGCTCCATTATGAACATTTTAGACAAGTTTTCACACTCAGATATTTTCATTTGTGGAATGTGACTGCTATAACATTTGAATCAGGATGATTAGTAAGTATTTTCTACCCTTCTCTTCCTGAAAGTTGTGATATATTAAACATTGCTAATGGCAATAGTTAAATAGAAAAGAGGTTTCTAGGATCTCAGAAATGCATACCATGGTGTATAAACTGGATTTCATTTCCTGGCAAAGATTCAGTTGTAATATTTCAGATCAACATCACATTTGTATCAACAGCACAAAAATGCTGCTGCAATAGTATATTCATACCATGAAACAGATTTATCAAGAAAAATCATACTGTGGCAGTCTGGTGATTTTGATTTGAATTAGTGACCTTATGAGCCACAGTGCAAAATCAAGGCATTAGTTTTAAATGCTGATGGCCTTATGTAAAAATCCAAATGTAATTTTACATGTATAAAACTGTTAGTGTAGCTATAAACCCAGCTACAAACTTCCCTCAGTCTTGGACAGCTATATTTTCGAATTAAAATCTGAAGCACGAGACTTACCAGAGGAAAAACCCCAAAGCAAGCAGACTTTTTTTCCTACACACAGTATTCCTAACTATGAAATACAGAATTAAAATACAAAAGACATTCCCAACATTAATGACTCTGACAGCAAGGGAATGTGATTTAAAAGCTTCTGAAATGTGTTCTCATTAACAAGAGCCTGAAGTTATTTACTGTAATTTAGTGTACACCAAATTTTGGATAAGGCTATGTTTGAGGGTAGAAACTTCAATAAAATGTTTAATAGCTTTTGAATTTCAGGAAGTGCAGCAGAGTATTATCTACTTACACTGTGTTTTCCTTCAGTGGCTTCTTTCAGTCTGATCACCACCATCAAAATTCACACCTATCATGATCAATTTGTGTCTTTGTTTATTGATATTTTCCTCTTTCAATTCTCTTGTTTTTATATTCTCATCTAAGCATATATTTGGAAGCATTTATTGGATACAGTGCTTTGAACTGTGAAATATTATCTTACAGTTCTTCATTCAGTCTATGTGGAAGTATTTATTTACTTTGAATTCTAAAGCCTTTTTTTGCAACTTTATAACATCTGTAAAAGTGCAATGTCTCATTTCATTCAAAATGTATTAATGTCTTTGCTTCAAAGATCATCACAGAAACTTTTGTAATGATCTGAGTACACTTCCCTGCAACTGAAGTATTCCATACTCTGTCTTAATAACTACAATAAAATTTCCACTTTTAAGTGCTGTATTTTCAAACATTTTACAAAGAAAAAAGGACAGACTCCTCTGCTCTAATTTATGCTTAATGATCTGAAATATCATCTACCCATAAATGAAGTAGTGTTTGAAATGGAGAGAAACAGAACCTAAATATTTAGTAAACATTATTCCTTTTGCAAGAGGGAAAATAAAAATTTAAATGATTTGCTCCAAAGCATGTAGAGTCAGCTTCCAGTTATGGCTGGAAAACATACTACTATGCCTCTTAAATCAGTGTTCAGTCCATTGGATTTTTTTTTTTTTTTCCTTTGTCAGGAGTGGTAAATCCCTGCTGTTTTGCCTTCTGGTTATGAAGTACTTCACAAGACTTGAGAACCCTCTGAAATGACTACCCAGTGAAGAAATTGCTCTGCTAATAGATTGCAGTTTTGGTTCAGTAAGGCTAGTCTTTGAATCAGTTTTGTCCATACTTGAATCATCATTTCTTGGCTCTGTTACGCTAACAAAAAGCACTTTCTCTTCCAATAGTCGTCCCTCACAGTGATGTGTTGTTGCTCGTAATCCCTGCACTTTGACTTGTTAAAAATCAGTCCAAAAAAAAGTCCATCCTGCTTTACCGGGAAAGAGGAGTGCTTTGCATGAACACATGCCCAGCACATGTTCTCAGTTACAGGGAGATCTGGGGAATCCACATCCCCAAATCTGCAAGTGGTAGAGCTGGTCCACAGACTGCCAAACCACTTACAACATTTCTAACAGATTCAATTATCTTTATCCCCTTAGTCTGGTAAGAACCAGTATGTTCTGAATTCTTTCAAATAAACTGTCCCTTTGGTAGTTTTATTTATTCTAAATTGGACAGGCAAAATCCTCTTTCAACTGCTGCAGTTGCTTGGTTGTGTAGACTATAATTCTTTATCAAGAAATGAATATGGAATATGCAAACATTAGGAAAGCCCCAGAAGACAGGTAATGTAATAGCTGAACTCCCAAATCAGGAATATTGTGTGAGATCCTCACATTGAAGCTGATGCTCCATGTCATTCACAGAGAGCCATATCTGCTGTAGTCTGCTGTCCCTTATTGGCCATCTCTGGGCAGTTTATTACTCAGCCTAAGCACTAGTTTACCTAAGTACCTCAAGAATCTCCACAAGCATCTAGTTTTCTCTGGGCTGAAGACCTGTGAAGGAATTTAGGCTGTGCAGATGCCTCTCTCAGTATCAGTTGAATGTCTATACTGCTCGTTTCATTCTTGATGCCAAGGAGCTCCTACTAAAGAGACCACTTCTCTACTAATATAATGAATTAATGTTCTGTGAATAATCTTTCAAAATAGGTTATTTTGTTCAAAAGCAATGGAGTATGAAAGTATGAAAAGGAAAAGACAGAAGACAGAATTTGTCAAATAGCTGGTATGTGGCTGAAGTTTACATGTGTAGGAGAAAGAAATGTCTGTATTTCCTGTTTTGTACTCTGGAATACAAAAAGTCCTATTACATACAATTAAAAATGCAGTGTACATAATAACACAGACTGGGAGCACTTTTTAGTATCAATTAAGAACTACAAAGTATTCTGATTCAGCAATGCTCAATTTATGATTATGCAAGGGTGAAATAAATGTTGAAAACTTGCCAAAAAAAAAGAAGGAAATTGACAGTAATGAAATTGCATGATTACCAGTCAAATCTCTCAAATATATTCTCACTGCCACTCTGGTGTTTCTTTCACTGGAACAGTGTAGGGGGGTTACCAGATTCTGTGATCAGCGTGTGATAAGCATTTATATTCTTGCAAAACACAGATTAAAACCTAGCTGAAAAATAGCTAGAGCTTTAAAATTCAGTGATGGAAACCATGCATAGCATAGGCAGGAAATGCGTCTGAGAAGGAAGAGAGGTTATTTTGCCTGCAGAAAGGAATGACACACGTAGCTGAGCTACTACCATCAAGACACCTTTGAGCACAGTGAAAGATGCAAGAAAGGTATAATCAGAGAAAAGAACTATAATTTTCCAGAACAAGATGGGGAGATTGAGAAAAGACTATTTAACAAGACAAAGGAGCACTCCATTTAAGTGCCAGGCATACATGTTCATGCACAGATGTTGCCTACCTGGGAGAGGGCTTCTCCTGACAGGTCTGTCCTGCCAGTCAGGGGGAGAGGGAAACATCTTTGAACAGAGCAGGCTTGCAGACCCCATGCTGCCACATTGCAGCCTTGAGCAGTGCCCATGACTGGGAGAGCATACTCACTGCTTGCCTCCTTGCTCCTTCCCATACATCTCTTCTCCCTGATGCTGGAAGATCCTCCCATCAGGTCAGAACAAGTTCTCATTACCCTCTTTTTTTTGGCAGACCATTAGATCCTCCCCTATGCTGCTAAGCTCTGTGCAACCCTTTTGATGCTACTCGCCCCAGGAGTATTGTGTCTGACCCAATCTTCTCATTGGCTACCTACTTGCCCTCCTATTCCCTCTGTTATCTGCCATGCTGCCTGAAGAGGTGGGGTACTACATTCTTTGCTTGTCCCAGTGTGAAAATATGTTTATTTTCAGGAAGTCAACATGCTTGTGTATGAGTTTCTTCCAGTTTCTCCTTTGGAACCCTCTAAGCATACACATTTATTAAGTGCCAGCCTGTGGTGAGGTGGTTTGTCTGTTTTGTTCTGATACATTTCTCTTAACAGGAATAACAAGGGGATTAAGATAGTCTTGTGTATTTTAGTAGACTGTAAAGGAACAGAAATGCACACATCATGACAGACCTTTTAGAATGCACAGAGGCATAGATAAAATAAAATTTCTGACACTGACCTTGGCTATGACAATATTGATAGAATTATAAGAGAGTTGATATTTATGAAAAACATTACAAAACCAGAGCTCTTTTGGTAATGTAAATGGGAAGAGAAAAGGATGGAGATGGAAGATGAGACAAAAAAGCGCTAGATCAAAGCTGTTTGTAAATGCTTTTTTAGATGGGCAAAATTCATTATTTTTTCATAGTGACTTAATTAACATTCTGATAGCAAAATGCAGTGAATTTTCACACAGTGAGTCAATTATAGGGCTCTGAAAATGCACATCTGAAAAATCAAATCCACATTTAATTGTATAGAGTGGTCTTGTACAAGATCTTTTTTAGCAGTCAAAGGGAGGCAAGTGCAGACTGAAGGGGATGGAAATGAATAAAATCAATCATATTGCAACAGCTTATGAGCTTGTCATGTATTACCTCATGTTATGAGCATATATTTTGCATCCTATTTAATATGTAGATCATACCTGTGGCTGTAAGCTGATGCTTTCTGTTTTTCAGTTTGGGTAAGGAAAGTGGGTAAAAAACCAAAGTGGTCCATTAGTGTGACTCATGAAATGAGATTAGTTTGGTGAACTATCTTTTCTGCTTTTTGGTCCATAACCCAGGAGTTCCACATTTAAATAGTGACCTCTATTTTGCTTTGACAATATCATATCTTTCTTTTCCCAAGGCTTGTTGCTGTCATTCTTTCTTATTGCTAGTTGGAAAGACTTATAAATAGTATTCAAAAAAAAAAATAGTTACATTCGTCTTTTTTTTTTTTTTTTATGTTTGGTAAAAAGTTCCTAATTAATTGTATTCCAAGTTTCCTATGAACATACTTTTTTATATTTCCCAGTATAGTAACACCAAAATATTTTATTGTCAGATTACTTGCCAAAGAATATCAAATTAACTCCAGATTCTAGAGATAAAATTCAGCACTTTTTAATGGTATTGTGGACGCCTAATGTTGTTATTTTCCACTCCTCAATCTGGTATAAGGAGTAGATTTTCCCCCTTAAATATAGTTAGATCTCAAAAAATCTATCGGATCAACTTGACTAGTGACAATCCAGTTCAATGTTTATTTAATGGTCCTTGTGCTATAGTGAGTTTTCAAATGCCATCTTTGGAAGACCCAGATGAATCAGACTGGCAAAAGGCATGCTGAACTGATCTATTACAAAGGTGAAATGTCCAGTACTGTACGCACAGTGAACTGTAAATAGTGCACCAAAATAACAATTAGGGAGCTACCTTCGGGTGGCAAACTGTTCTTAGACACCCATGCATGTCCATGGTGTCCACATCTCACTACTTTTGCTCATTATTTGGATGACTGTAACTGGAATGGGGAAGCAGGAGGACAAGGGCAATATGAAAAGTCTGAATCATAAACATTTTGAAGAAAAAAAAGGATATCCACTACTCTCTGTCATGATCTTGTACAAAGTTATAAATAATCCTAGTATTTTAGGATGAGATGCAGAGGTTAGTTTCTGATAAACCCATCTCTCTGCTCTCCATCTGCCCTTTTTGTCTTCCAACTAGCAATCACTCCACCATGATTACTCTTGGCCCTCAGTTATGAGTTACCTGTGCTATCTTTGAACCATTGGATGTGCCAATAAAACAGATATTCCTTCCCTGAAATTTTCTTCCATCTCCCAAATCTAACCCATGCCCACTTCAAGCCTGAATACCTCAGTTCCTGTACCCAGCACTGAAAGATGCTTTATTCCTTCTGTGAAACCTTTCCTGTTGCACTACAATCACTCTGTGACCTAACAGTGTCAGAGAGCCATCTACCTGGCTTTCCTAGGGGAACCTGAAAATTTCTTCTCTCCCCCAAGGTTACACTCTCTGCTTAACTCATTGACATTCTATTTATTGCTAGGTCAGAAACAGCAGCAACAACCTGGAAAAGACAGCAACTTGCAGGGAGCTCAATATTCAGCTTCTGTGGGGTTAATGAAAAGGAGTTCTAGAGAAGCCGCATCCTTCTTGGCATAGTCAGCATGTCTTGCAGACATGAGTGGTGGCACTGAAATATTCTAAAAGTTGCCCAGGTAAAAACAGACCAAATTATTTGTTGGCACAGGGGATCCTTCAAGTTATCATACATCAGGCATGTTGTCCTCTGTTTGCAGTGCAGCTGACATAGGAGGGTTACGAATAACACTAAGCTTTACTTATTCCTTGCATTCTGCTCAGTCCTCTCACTTGATTGCTGGTGACAATATCAAATGATTTCTTTTTTTTTTTTTTATCAAGGGTACTAAACAAGTGTCAATCCTTTCCTGCTGGTGGTCAACAGTGCATTTATACATTTTTTTTGCCTTTTATTTTCCCACATTGCACAATGTCCTCAAGGGGTGTGCAAATGGAAAATCTGGGGCAGGATGCAAAGCCAATATTCTGTCATTAAATTAAAAATATGGATAAGCAAAAAAAAAAAAAAAAAAAAGTGGGCAAATGTAATTTAAATTCAAATGTAGCCTTTAGATTTCTGTTCTAATCTAAAAAGTCAAGGAATTAGTTTTATTTTTCAAGGTAATTATTAAAAAATATGGCTCAAATGAATAAATAATTTAATATGAATTTAATTATACTGAATTTAATCCCATAGACTTTCCTGGTTGGTTTGAATTGCACAGGCTTACAGTCAGAATGTTTTTAGGATAGCTATATTCTTCCAGGCCTGAATATTGTCTAAAGGGTTATTGCACTGGTAAGATAACTACTTTTTGCTCAGTACTCACATTTTTGTAGCTCATGCTCTAAAATGTCTCTGTTGCATGAAACATACACCAGTCTCACATTAAGATCTGACTATATTTACCATAATTTCTTGATTTGTTGCCTTAAATTCTTGTTGCAAATACAGTGCTTGCTTATTTCACTGCTTTTTCTGATCAAGTGTGAAGGTTTATTCCTAACCCTTGATGAACGCTTATTCACGTGAGTAGCATCAATGGCACCAGTGTAAGAGCACACAAAATGCAAAATACTGAATGTTTTCAGGGATTAATATTCTAACAAAACCCTCCTTTTCTTCAAAACATTTCCGAGCTATGAAGTTTAACACCATGAAACAAAAATATTTTGGGATTTTGGATATACTAGCATGCATTTTTTAAGGATCTCTAAAAAGGATAGCATATCTTTTACTTGTCAGATCAGTTAAAGCTAGTTTTATGATTAATTTTAAGTATGAAACAATGCATTTATTTAAAGCTAGTAGCTGTGAATTTGTAATAGTAGAACACAGATGAAAAATACAATCTATTAATGTTGTACCTAATGTGTGCCTTTATTGGTTACTTCAGCATCTCTTATCTTTTTTTTTTTTTTTTTTTTTTTTTTTTATATAGGTGAAGCTGACTTTTATTGATTTGCCATGATGATTATGTTTCTGTTATGACTGTTATGATCCCCTTCCCCATAGTGCTTATCAGAAAGTTAGTGTCACAGATCAAAAGCTATGACCTGCCTATATCATGTCAGGTTAGAATGCTGTCATCTTGCATAATTCCTTATAACAGCTTCCACCTGCATTTACTGTCACTGGGTAATGAAACATCAAATGGTGATGTGAAGGATGAACCTTCTATTCGTTTTCTAAGGTTGTTTGAGTAACTTTTTGGTTGTATACCTTATGAAGAACATTCCTGTCTAAGTCCCTCTGCATAATGTTTTCTCTGCTAAAGACACTTTCTGAGATATGTTGGTAAAATGACTTACACCTTGTTACAAAAAACACAAGATATCTAATTTTCTAACTAGGGGAACGAGGATTCTTTCCATGTGATGATTGTATATGATTCAACCTCAAATGTAACTGAAAGTGCTCAAGATGAATGACATTCTTCACTCTTTTCACCCAAACCTGGGATGGTGCACTTGCAACATTAAATTTAAATCTTTATATAATATTGTCATACTTGGGCAGTATTGAAATCACAATTCCACAGGAAGGCAATTCCTTTTTTGAAGTAACTCTTGGATATGGGAGATACTTCAAGTCTTGGCTGGAATTAAACTGAAGAGTTATTACTGGTAAATATTTTTGTCTATGTTACCAAACTTGCAGTATTCCAGACTGAAGGTTGCAGCTGCGAATCCATGCAGACATTAAAAAAACAAAACAAAACAACAACAACAAAAACACTATCTGAGCTATTTGCTCTTTTGTAAGAGGAAATTATATGGAGGGTACTTCTTATCACCATTTTTTTCAGGGCTCATTTATAAAGTTCCACAAGAAAATTTGGAATTTTTCTCTTGTCTAAATAGGAAATCAGTGGCTGTCACTTTTATCTTTCTGCCATTTTAGGTAGTGCACATCAGCAAATATCTCTCTCTACTGCTTGGTGTTAATTTTCCATGCCAAGAAATAAGGGAACTGGTTTTCAACCTTATGTTAGTACTTCTGTACTTCTGTATCACAACTCAGCTATGAACATGAAAGACACTTTTTGTTCATGTTCAATTCTAAAGTTAAGGAGGATTCAGATAAGTTATACTGATCCCACCCCCTCTCCCCTGAATTGATTCATCTATTTTTAGTTCATGTGTTTTCTCACTGATAGAGGCTCCTCTCTGATAGTTTGGGTTTTACTTTCAATTAGAGTATATCTTGTTATCTAGGAGAAAGTTTACTAAAAGCATGGCCTTGAGATTTGTTTAAATGTGGTATTCATTGAACACACTTAATCTTCTAAATTCCTGACTATTGATTTGCAGAGAGAAGCTTATGTTTGTTGATCGAGATTTATTTCTGTAGTCCAAATTGATGATGACCCTCATTCTATCATATTGTTGACCAATTTTCTCCCCTCCTTTCAGGGACAATACATCATCTTGATAAATTTTACATTACTAAGTTTCAAAATAAACTTTGCCATTGCAAAATACTGCCTCTTGCTAGTATGGCAGCATATGTAGCTTCCAGTTATAAAAACAAGCAAACAAACAAAACATACGGATTATCTGTTGTTGTTCACAGGCCAAGGTTTAGGATTGTTTTCAGAAAGAGCTATTGTGTTTTGATAAATATTTACCTACCACAAGTACCTTCAGTTTGCAAAGTGGAACAAAATGTTTGGTTCTCATCAAAAAACACAAGGGGGCAGTTTAGGATAACAAACCAACAAAAGTATAGCACATATATATATATATATATATATATATAAGATAAAGAGTTCAGTTTTAGAAAAGTAGCTTTTCTAAATCTTCAAATTTGGGTTGCATAGATGCAGAGATTACCCTTAGCACCCAGAGACTTCTGGACTAGATTTACAGACAAGAAACATAATAACACAGAATGTATTTTAATACAAAACAGGTCTTGACTCAATGAAAGGAAAAGAGGGAAGAAAAAACTCATAACAACTGGGTACGTTGGAAAGATCTTTCTCAAAAGTTTTCCTTTTATTCAATAACCTACATACATCAATTAACAGAACAGATTATACAATGTTTCAGTTCACAGTTTTAAAGTGATAAGCATTAGTGCAGCCAGCTGCTGCTGCACCATAGCACTGAGATTTTGGATTCGTTTATAATTTACCTTGTTTCCTTCAGAAAGTCTAAAGCAAGCTTTTGCTACATAGGCTAAATTTCTGTACTGGAGAAAGAGTACCAGGAATAAAAGCTGTGCAAAGAATAACTAGATGTGCCAGTTGAAAGTTTTGTCTTGCCATGAAAAAATGAAAACAGCTTCTCCGGATGTATGGAAAGCTCCTAACATTTTTATTCTTGCATATTCTAACTACTATGCTGCAGTACCATATTGACCGCTATAACACTGCTTAACCAGGAGCATCCCATAATGATTCACAGTTCAGTAAAAACTTGCAGATCACTTGTAATGTGCCCTTGCTTCACATTAATTCTATGTCTACAGGTGAACTTACAGGAAGGTGAGGATTTTTGCCATGGTAGGAAGACTCTTGGGAAATTGAGGTAGGAGGTGGGAAAGTTAACATTTGAAAGTATATCCGCAGGCCTGCTTATGTAACCCTAACCCTAACCCATCACCCTCCAGTGTGTTGGAAGAATTGAGGGATATGAGAACCAGGAGGAATTCGGACTGACTTGATCAGCACTTATTTTATGTGCTCTTGTTGCAGTACTTACAGAGCAGGCAGCTATAGCACCACAGGAGAACATACACCGCTTTCCTTTCTACAGGCCAGATTGGCTTCAGCAAAGTTGTTTCACCATGAATGGTCTCGCTGAACACTTCTGTCCTAGCAGTCCGTGGACAGAGGCTGGAGCAGCAGCAGAGTCTGGAGCCTGAACTTTTTGCCTGCTTAATGCATAGCTCTTGTATGGTGGAGCATAGGGAAGGAAAAATGCTTAATTAACTCCAGGAACGCCTTTGTACTATCAAGCTAGGAGATTGGACAAAAGTGAAAAGTTTAAATATTGCACTGTTTCCAAAGAGTTCTGGGATTGGATTCCCCTCCTGTAACAAGGAGCTTCTCCACACTTCTGAGGGTAGCCTAAATGTGTTGCAGGGAAAATGAAGCTGAGAGTACACAAAAGTAGCTCTGCGTGCCTGAACTAATTACAGTGTGACTGCATCATTTGGAACAATTTTGGTGGTCTTCTGATTGCTTGTGGAACTATTTAGAAGAGAAAAAAAAAACACTTTTGTAACATAACCATGGGATTTTTACTGACTAGAATTTTTCCTGCGTTGATTACAGAAGGTGCAGAGCATTGTGAGCATATCTAATAGCAGGACACTCCCACTCTTAAATCCTTTACTAAATCAGAGTTGGCACTAGGTAGAATTAAACCATAATACTTTCTTCACAGTACTGTAGTCTAGGTAGCTGCCCCATGATTTAGTCAAGGTATCATTTAGTAGGAATCCATGTAGGAATCCATTCTACAGTAAAAGCTCTTAAAATGAATATTCAGATTATCAGTAGATTCAGATTAGATTAGAACATTTGGCAACAATACATAGGGATATATTTTCTGTACAGTATAACAGTATAACTTCTGTCATATTTAATGGTCATAGGGTCCTCAATCCCTCATATTTATTTCCTGAAGAGAATTTAATCTAATCAGCTTTTCCTTTTGGAAGGTAGAACTGTCTCTGTATGATATTTTGCAAAACAGGATAAGTATCTGTCAAATGAATGAATAAATGAATGATTGAATAAAAGAATGAATGAATAATGAAATGAATGAATGAAAAAATGAATGAATAAAAGAAAACTAAAAAGAACATGATATTGAGGAGCAGCTGGTAATTGTTGTCAATAACAGGGTACTTTCAATGCACTTGGATTATTTTATTTTATAACTAAGAATGGGAGGAATATTAAAAAGGTTCACTTTGGCAGTTTTTGCATTTCTTCCAAAGCATAACATCCTCTTCAGATTTGCTGCCACCTACTCACAGCTTATTCCCTATCTGACACTTGAGTAATTGTTATAAACCATTTCCATCTGTGATTTACTTTCTGTTTCCTATTGCAGTTGACAGTTAATGTATCTTGTCTGCTCTTATGAAATTAAAAAAAAATGGTCTGAAGATGTTAAGAACAAACACTTGTAAAGATGAAGGCATGAAGAAAAATGCTTTTAAACTTTCAAAATTCACACATTTTTAAATCTCTCAGCCCACGATATTATCAGTGCTAGGATGCCTAAGTATTTCTTTAAAAAAACAATAACAATACAACAACAACAAACAACACTGAGAATAAGATAGCACTACTTGAAAATTTATATTTCCAAGTTAAATTCATCTAGCTACGAAAGTGTCATAGCAATAATTTGGTGTTACAGATTTCCACAGGCTTGCTAAGCTTACTATGCATTTTGCTTCAGACTACCTTCAGCTGAATCTACTGACATCAGAAGAGTTATAGCATGTGTGAGTTGTTTCATGTAAAACAAACAGCAAAATCTTAAGCTAACAAAACTTGATTGCCACTCTAAGGACAAAGTTATAACAGACAAGGCAAGGGTAGGTATTGTTAGTTCTGGAGATACCTGTTGAGTAGAAGTTCACAGCTGGAAGTGGTACGGATCTGGAAGTCACACACCTCACTCAGAGAGTGGAGAAAATAGTGAGCAAACATGCTATCTTGGAGAAAATTATACATTATTGCTATTTCGTGCCTACCATAAAATATACATCATTTTAATTTCCAAAAGAGCTGCCTTTGAAAGAGAATGAAATATCTATGCAACTGTTTCACTTTCCAAATGCTGACAGTTTGGTAATATTAGGAACCAGTTTTACCTGTCTCTCAGCTAGTTTAATTAGATGCATTTTCTAGTACAAATGGTATTTTTAATTTCACCATGACAACTTTTGCTGCACAGTAAAGAAGTACAGCTCACTCATACCTAGATACATCCATAATCATTGTAGTTCAAATTAGTGATTCAGAAAACATGGTCCACAACAGGAAAAATCACAGTGGCTGCAGTTTTGACAGATAACAACAAAATTAAATTGTGTTGAATGAACATAGTTTCAGATAGCAATAAAACACAAAATAGCTGGGGTACATACAGATGCCATGAGTGTGCATGGGAATTGTGAGCCTAAACTGATTTATAGTAGAAAATACATATTATATTAATATCATTCTTTTAGGTGATTCCATGTTTAAGCATCTAGCTAAATGAAAATTTTATGAAGAGTATTTCTGGTGGAAAGCCCTTAGCTCTGTACATTTTAAAATGGCTTTTTAATGCACTTGAACACTCTGTAACATGCAGTAAATTATGTTCTCTTTAGGAAAAGAAGTAACTTTTGCAGCTGTGCCAAACTCATGCTGTCTTTCGTAAATCACTCTTTTTTCCTTCTTTCTTTATGTTTATATATATTATAGATAATTTTGGATTATTATGTAGATTATTGAGGATAACTTTAAAAAACGAGTAGGCAGCTAATCACCACACAGCCACTCACTAACCCCTCTCAGTGTAACGGAGAAGAGAATTAGAAGGGTAAAAATGAGGAAACTTGTGAGTTGAGATAAAGACGGTTCAATAGGTAAAGAATAACCTGAATGTGCAGTCAAAGCAAGCTAAAGAATTCATTCACTGCTTCTCATTGGCAGGAAAGTGTGGTCCATCATGCGTAACTCCCAATGTCTGCTCTGCCCCTTCTCCCCACCCTTTTTCTCCTTTTTTCCTTCAGTTTGAATTACTGAGCATGAAATCATCTGTTATGAAACATATGGAACTGTTGGGCGCTTGGATCAGCCATTTTTGGCTGTGTCCCCCCCAGCTTCTTGTGCACCCTCACCCTACTCGCTGACAGGGCAGTAGTGTGAGAAACAGAAAAAAAACTTGAGGTTGTGTAAGCACTGCTCAGCAACAGCTAAAATACTATTTTGTAGATACTAGGTTCATCACAAATACAAACCATACCACTCTAAGAGCTAATATGAAGAAAATTAACTCTATCCCAGCTAAAACCACTGCAATGAAAAAGTGTGATTTAGTTCTGTTTTTTGAGGGGGAGACTGATTAAGCACTTTGTCAAGTCAAACATCAGTGGAAAGTGTGTGGAAAAGGCTAGTGGAGAAGTGACAGGACTATGCACATAACTCATTAGACAAGAAGCTTCTTCTCTGTGTTCTAGGACTTAAAACTACTAGATAGTGCTGAGCAGTTCCCAAAGACATCAAAAGGAATTTAGGGTATGCAACAGGTCACAGTAAGTCCATAACACCTGTCTGGCTTCTGCCTTAACATTCAGAAAAACTTTCAGGTTTTTGTGACTGATGTGCTTAGTTTTATTATTTGCTCATCTTTTCAACCCCTCCATATCAAATTTTCGTCAATCCTCTAAATAAAGCCTCAGCTATAATGTGATAGTCACACACCTTCACTGCACTTGGATTATTTTATTTTATAACTAAGAATGGGAGGAATGTTAAAAAGGTTCACTTTGACAGTTTTTGCATTTCTTCCAAAGCATAACGTCCTCTTTAGATTTGCTACTGCCTGCTCATGGTGGTGGTTAAACCATGGTTGTAGTAAAACCACAACATTCAGTGTGATGATAACTCCTTTTCTGCCAACCAGAACATGTAATAATAAATTTATCTAGGCTTTATTTTTCTGACTTCCACAATTGTGGAGAGAGAGCTGCTCCATAGGTTCTTCTGAGATTAATTTAATTAGGCTTTTTAAAGTCACAGAAAGAAAGTACAAGAAAACACCAAAGACCTCTGAAAACATCAAATAATATGTTTAGCACATTAAATTTTGGTGCATGGAATTCTTTGTTTAAGAGAAATGTTGCTTAGATGACTCAAAGACATCAGATTTAGGAGTGCAATTGTTCTAAGTTTCCTGATGTTGAGAAAGAAGAGATAAAGACAGGCACTTTTAGAAGATGAATCAGTCCACCTGTGCTCTGTATGTCTTTGTGTAAACATGAATCTCTTTCCACTGATATAAGTGTCACTTAATTCCTAGCTTTGACCCCTAAATTAAGCTCCTGAAAGTTTGGTAGGATAAGTCCAGACTTCTGCCCTATCTGGCATGTCCTAAACACTTTCTCTGTTACCTAAACTGATTTCATTCACTCTTTGTCAAAGCAAACTCTTGCTGATCCTCCATTAAGTGCCTAAAATTAGGATACATGAATCCAGTAAAATACTTTATTTCAGAGCACAGTAGAAACCACAACCATAGTTCTGGAAATGTCTGTCATGACAGTAAAGTGATCAAAAGAGAGACAATGATAGCTGCAGGATAACCATTTTCATTAGAAGAGTTGCTGTAATTATTCTTAGATAAAACCCTTGCGGTAGTTTTCTTCATCCTGTCTAAAGTATGAATCCCTCTTTAATATCTAATGGTGAAGACAGTTACTATAATGCAGATTTTTCTTTCAAGTAAGACAGAGAATAAACTTCTTAGAAACTATCCAAACACCAAAATGCAAAGCTGATGAAACTGAACTTTAATCCCAGTTATGAACCTGCAAGGATTTAGCCCTTAATAAAGTTAGCAATCATTAATTAACAAAACAGGACACATAAGCTATAATGAACAATATCCTCAACACTGGAGTTCACTAAACATGATGCATTTCAAACTAACTAAATATTTTGGCAGTAACTAGGATAAATCAAGTCAGCAGTGCCTCAAACCAACATCAGAAAAAACTATAAAAGCAAGCATACTGAAAGCACACAACACAGGAAGAATATACTCATTAAAAACTCCCAAATTTTGTAGCTGCATGGTATCTACAAAACAAAAACAAAGCTAAAAAAAAAAAAAAGACTTAAAAATTCAAAAGATCAAACTTTATGGGAAAGTATTAATTGAAAATGATATCTGCAAAGTATAAGCAAGACAATTAAAATATTTAGTGGTGATTTGGGCATCATTTCTGTAACAGTAGCAGATTATCAAAAATTAATATTGTATGGCTATAGAAACTTATTTGAAAATGTCTTGTTAGATGTCAACATTTTATTTGAGATAAAAGGAGATGTGCTTGCTGATTTTTCATAGGACTTGGAAAAGAAAGAAATATACAGATAGTGTCTCTGCTTCTCTGTATCTTTTTTAAATTATTGCTGTTCTGAAGAAAGGGAAGGACACTGAGAAGAGACAATCTTGAAACAGATAAATTTAAGGGTAGAAGAACTTCAATATTTTGATAGCAATGAAGTGCCACAAATAATACTCCTAGTTTTTCTGGTTACTCACTGAATTTTAGGCTAATCCCTCATCAGTCCCAAATAAAAGAAAAACCTCAATAGTTATGTGCAGCCTTAGTGAATTGCTATATTTGACAATGGTTTACTTGCTTTCATTCTGAGTCAATAGCTGAGAAAGAAATGGGAAGAGGAGGAAGGAAGAGTGAAATTCTGGTCACTGTGAAGAGCTAAAACTCCTCATGGTGTTAAAAAAAAGAGTTAGGCTTGCACTTTGCATGTGTGATTTAAAAGAGAAATCAGCCTGTTCCCGGAAGTAAAAATGCAATTTTGAAAAAGAATGCTTATAAAAGAAGGTTTATACCCAGTTGTCTGAGTAGAGATGTGTTTTTCCTCTCCCCTAAGAGAACAATAATCAGTTTGAGCACTAGTAGGTCCAGTGACCCCATATTTATGTGCACTTTTCAAGGTTGCATGTAATTCTTATCCAAGAGGGTCAGGAATTACAAATCTAAGCTTTCCTCTCTAATATTCTTCCTGACATTCTCAGTTGCACATTTGCAATCTTTGTGGAACAAAACAGAATGAAATTCAATAAAAATAAAAATAGAAAAGTATTTTTAAAATAATGATTTGTTACATCTAAGCTGGTAGTATTGGCTCAAATCAGCATCTTGAAAAAGACCACAAACCTGTCACTTTTTTTGCATGATGATTTGAATTATGGTTATGTATTTCAAAGTTTTCTCTGTATACTTGGACAAATTCTCCCAAATAGACTCAATAGTATTTTTTCAGGTGTCACATCAGTAGAAGGAGCTGAAAACCAAACAATGCTTCACTCAGCTATGATTTTTATTAGCCTCAGTGCTGTACTTTGATTTCCCAAAAGCCACAGCATTTAGCATATTTCATGACTGAATCATCCAACTGAATGTCAGGCAGGTGATAGTTTTAAGTCTCAGCAGTGTTGAAAGGGGTTAATTATGGCTTAGTTCGAAGTTTTTTGAATGGGTCATAGTACCATGAGATGAAACTTTCATTGCTAATAAGTACTTGCAGATGTGGTATCATGATGTCTCACATATTATTTTATCTCTTGATTGTGTGGTGTTGACATTTTATGTCCAGGAGTACTTAAAAGGTTAATATGCTTTGGGAATATGATCTTATTCCACAGAACAGGATATCATATTCATAAATACATACACATCATGACAATCATATCTTACTCCAAATATTTTCCTGCATCCAGGCATTAATGACTACTTGAATTCACAAGTGCAATGATAAAGGTCTTGTCCCAGCTCCTCAAACCTACGTTTAGTAATACCTGATCACTAAGTCTACTACATTGTTATTGAATATCACTGAGATGGCTATTTTAGAAGTCACAAACTTACGACTGGTTTCTCTATATACTCTTGTTAGAAACTACTAGTGAATGACATTTCTGCTTTTTCAGGTCATAGTTTATTTATGAGAACAATTGATTTAGAAATACATAGCAGCATCAAACTTTAAATAGATTACATGGTCCATGCTTCATAAATCACATTGGTCACACAGTCTTAACTTTCCAGAAAGCTGATTTTTTTTTTTTTCGCTAAGAACAGTGGATGCCCCTGTAAAAATTACATTAAAAAACAATTACTTAACCTTTGTAGATTATTAAAAAACAATTACTTAGCTTTTAGAGATTATCTATGGACAGATTTTAAAGGTAAATTTGTATTTAGAAATTTTTCTTTCCTTAAATGTGCTTGAAGTATATCAGCAGCATTTCACACCAGAAAACACTACTCTTTTTACAGCAGTACTGTTTTCACAACAGTACTTTGTAATCTGCAAACCAATGTGTTTGTGTTCTTCACATATTATCTGTTGTAGATGATGTACTGAATGCAATATGTTATATATTTATTCACACTTCATTTTGGGGCTGACAATTGTAGCATATACTTCTCTTCTCATACTTAGCAATTACCTTAACCCTGACCTCTGTGAATACAATTTTCTGCATTAATGAGAAGTAGCTGTCTCAATGAAGAGCCTGAACTGAGTAAACACTCTGAGCTGTGTCAAATAGTGGTGATAAACAGCTTTCACCATTTATTTATGGCTGCTGGTGCTGAAAGGAAAATTCACACCTTTTTGAGTATCTGTTTACTTGTAAGCAAAAGTCTACTGTGAAGACCTGAATAGTGAGGGAATATGCATTCTAAAAATTGTTTCATTTTGGGGTTAGACTGTGATGTAGTTACATGATTTTTGTATTGTTGAAAACTTGCAGTTGTTATGCTCAGTTTCTGGTTCTGAATGGGCACTGTGGAATAATAACAAATTTGCAAGTACAATAGAACTCAACAAGCATCTAACATTGCATTTAACCCAGACATTAGAACTGGTCAATACTCAAAACTTCTTTATCAATTCTGCTTCAAACATTATCAATGAAAACCTAAAAATCTTTAGAACGCCTCATAGCACAGAAATTCTGACAGTTTACCTCATTTGTAGATGTCTAATTTTTGAGATAAATAATCTGTAAAGGAAAGGGATACATTGCCTGTGTTGAGCCCCAAGGAGTTTCTTAATGCTTTTGCAGAGTTTCAGGCATCTGCATACTTCAGGGAGAGCAATCTACCACCAAATGTACATGTAACCTTGCAACAACTGGAGATATCAGTCAAAATCAGACAAAAGAAAGTATTCAGTGCCTGATGAGTTTGTGTAACACGTTGTGATGGGAGTCAGCATTAGCTGCTTTAAAAAGAACAAATTCTTGTCCAGTACATCCATTAATTTGTAGTGGGAAGAATTAATATCGAGCATGTAATTTCTAATATCCCTAACACAAAGAACATGGGGAATGGAGCACAAAAAGGGGTTAGGCTCATGTGTTGTCCCTCGGTAGTTGGTTCTCCTGTCACTTTCAAAGACAGAATACTGGGCTAGATGTACCATCAGTATGACTAAATTGGGCATTTCTTGATACATTCAATGACAAAATTGAATTAATTCTATCAGTTCCTTCTTCTGAGGACTGAGAATTGTATAAAATACTAAAGCAAAAAGCATCGTGCCTATAAAAGGACAGTAAGGAAAAAAATATAAGAGAATATGGTATCTAAAAATAATGTTTGAATGTTCCTTGAATAATCTGTAATGTCTTGCTGACATATGCAGCCAAAAATACTTTCAGAAAATTAACTGAGAACAGAAATACTAATTTATGACATGGATGGCAAATCGGGTTAAAAGCTTGTTATGTAATACTTATCTATTTATATTATTTTATGTTGGGCAGTGTTCAAGATAAACTCCAGAAGAAATCTGTGTAAAAATTTCTTTGTTGTACTTTAATATTAAAATTGTTAGCCAGTGTAGTATTTTTCTTAAGTCTACCATCATTTGAAATTCTCCTTTTGATCAGGCCTTACATAGAAGAGTTAAATTGCTTGCTGCAAAACAGGTAAATTTGGGCTACATATATACTGGAGTATTGAAACAACACTCTCAAGCATGTTCCCATGAAAATAATTTGCATGAAAACATTGACTAAAAAGAGGCTGTTCTGAGAAATCAACAAAAAGTTGTCTAATGACTTGGCTCAAAAGGCAAAAAGAAATGTGTTCAGCCTGGTTAAACAACATTTTTTTCCTTTCTTCCTTTCTTCCTTCCTTCCTTCCTTCCTTCCTTCCTTCCTT
The DNA here is from genome assembly GCF_009769625.2 of Cygnus olor. Taxonomy (NCBI): domain Eukaryota; kingdom Metazoa; phylum Chordata; class Aves; order Anseriformes; family Anatidae; genus Cygnus; species Cygnus olor. The sequence continues at coordinate 19,672,240 of NC_049169.1, read as the reverse complement.
CTCTCTCTCTCTCTCTCTTCCTTCCTTCCTTCCTTTTCTTTCTTTTCTTTCTTTTCTATCTTTTCTTTCTTTTTAATCCCCAATAATATATGTGTATATATATATATATATATTTTAATTCGTGGATAAAATGTATAAATGAAAGGGCAATTAGCAATTGTAAGCTGAGCCTTTCACCATTTGGCCTCCTGTTACCACTACTTGATTAAAAAATCAACTTCTAATTTTGGTCACCTCCTTCCTACTCTTCTAATTTGTATGCATGGAAACCCAGCATTAATGGAAAAGGTAGGAATTTCTCCTAGATGGGCTATTCTGTTGAGGATGTCACATCTGCTTCAAAGTGGGATCTGTGACTTTGAATTTGTCTAGTCCCAAGAGGGAATTGACCTGAAATGTTTTTGATTTCTTGTCTCTCATAGACAAGCTCCATCAGCTCCATCTCAGTATCAACTAACACTGGTGTTATCCAGAAAAATACCTAGAATATGAAATTATGAGATCTCTTAAGAGGATGGAAATGCAAAAAGAAAGTGTAGAAGTCCAAATGTTTTGTGCTGAGCATTTTTGTTGGCTATCTCCTCATCCCCTTTGGTTTATGATGGGAACTCATTCTTTCTGACATCTTTAGTTAGCTATCATTGGAGGGACATATCTTTACATGCCAGTTAGATATAGAACTCTCACTGTAGCCAATGGTGGTTCTGGAACTGAAATGCTTATGACTCATAATGATTGACACTCTTGCGGGTTGCCTGTTTAGGTTGTACATGTAAAGGTATATCATAGCATTCAGAGCCCTTGGAAATGTTTTAAACAAATGTATTATTATTGTTAACTTTGGCTCTAATCATTTCATTGTATTAAGCTTCTGAAATACCTTGACTTGGACTTGATTACTTAACGAGTCTAAAGCAGCAGGCAGATGGCTTTTCATCTATTGTTAAATTTAAAGGTCTTACTAGAACTAATTATTTTGGAATGGATTCCTATGGTATTATGCATTATTTCAACGAATAATGCAGGACTGGCAATTTATTGGCAGAACATTCACGAGTGCCATAAATCTAGAAAAAACATAAAAGCAGAGTGGATACATATTTTAAAAGCACAGCTTGGGGAATCACATTAGTGCAAATCCACAACCCTTTTTATAATGGTGCATATTTTTAAATATGGTCAGATCAGGAGATTTTTGATGAGAGGTCGGGGTTTATTCTATGTATTGTCATGATGGCTAAGATACTTAGTTTCTGAAATGTATTGAATCTTGTACTAGATTCTGTACAAACTCAGGAGAAAAATACAGTCTGTTCTCTCAAGCACTTGCAAACCAGATATACACCCAAATGCAGCACCTGGGTAAAGTCACCCCACAGGTGACAGAATAAGAAACAAGACGTGTATGGCTAGTGGGATAGGATCAGGGTGGCAGCAGCCTGCATTTTTTTTTAAGCACCTCTCCAAAGAAAGGTGTAAGAATTAAAATGAAAACAGCCAATGAAATAGCTCTGCAGTAGTTTTCAAGCAAGCTGTTTCCAAGTTTGAAGAGCAGTTTGAAAATTGAACAGCAGAGAAATCCCCTGTTAAATACAAGGAGAGACAATAAAATTTGAAAAAAAAAAAAAAAGTTCATTTTTTTTAGACCAAAATATGGCTTTGTATAAGACTTTTTTTGTGTAGGGCTAGTGACACTCATGAAGATGCATCTGCACAGTATTTCTTTATTTAACCCTCTGACAACTTAAAGGAGCATTGGTTGTATCTGGTATGCACTGCATTTGGTTTAGTTGTGGATTTAGACAGCTGTTTTTACAGCTGCAATAACATTTAAAGACATGTAAATTATCTGCTAATGGCGACTACTGGAGGAAAGGTACTGAGCTAGATAAACCTTTAGTGTGCTGCAGCATGACTACTCCTGTGCTCCATTCATTAGATTTGTCTGTAGTATTGATATAAATCTTTTAGTACTGATTCTTGATAACCTTTACTGCAAGGCAAATCTTATCATACAGTAGGAAATATAAACAGTGGGAAATACTTCTAAAAATGATGATACTATAGAGCAAATACAATTGGCAAGATAATAAAGCAATCCTTGATGTGTATAACAAATCAGAGGAATCAAGTTATCTTTGGTTGTAGAAATATGCTGAAAAGTTTGTAAAAGAAATTGAATATCTTATAGCTAATACAAGAAAGTGAAACACTACACTCTTTTGAGATTACCAATTACTATATTGTATACTTAATAAATTTACAGTAAGGTTCAGAGTAATATTCAGCACATGAATTTACAATGAGCATGAAGAACCTATACAGCTGCTATGTATTGCAGCAGTTCAATCAGGTTAACATTTCATAAACCAAAGAGTGTGCAAATAGGACTCGACATTATGGCCGATTTTTGGAAACCAATAATAGCTGAAAAGTAAAGAATGAGCATTTAAAATATACTGGCATATAAAAGTTCAGTATGCTAAAGAATATAAATTTAAGTATAGAAGTAGTGTATAGTAGATATAATCACAATTAATATAAAATTAAGCAGTCATAGCTCTGAGAATATTTCAGTATATTATTTTATTCTTAAGTACAAAACTTTCTTTTATTTATTTATTTAATTATGGTGAAAATGTCCTGAAAAATCAAATTGAAAAGCCAGCCCAGTCTTCACCTTCTTGCTGAAATAAATACATTTCTAGAAATGAAGTATTTATGAGAAACTATACTTATCCAGGGTGACTTTGTGGAAAGAGTTAGTATAAAAAAACTCCTAAAAAAACATTTGATTAAAAAGAATCCAATAATAATTTATTTAAAGATCATTCTACATCTCACAGTGTAAAGAATCTTTTGGACTTGTGTCTAGAGACCTTGGACAAAAACATGGGGGGTCACCGATGCAGTTTATACTTATACAGAAAGCTTCTACCAAAAATGATTGAAATATATTGACAAAAGATTTTAGAAAATAAGCAGTATCATCACTTCCACCTTAAGAGAGAGCAAGGGAACTCTGTTCCAATTTTAGAATATATTAAATTTCCTAAGTTCATTTTTAGGCAGTAAAATAAGACTGTTTTCCTTATACACCAAAGACCCATTCAGTCCCATTATTTGTTATGGAATCGTATAAGTTATTCTATGTTAACCATTATGCAGATGTTGAACATGGCAAGTATGCTAAGAAAATGTAGCACTGTCATATACACTAGGGTTTTCCACGTTTGTTTGGAGGAAATGCTAGACTGCAAGAATAGTGGTAATAGCACTTAAACGAATTTAAAACTTTAACCCTATGAAAAGAAGGAGAAAATAAGAATATTCAAAAAACTGAAGCACCAAAGTCTTACCTTATTTACCATGAGGTAAATGTGCTGCTCTCATTGGTTTTTGTTTTATTTTGTTTTGTTAGTTTTTGTTTTGAGGATCAGTTCGGTCTAAATCATTCTAAGAAAGCCATATTATGAGCTGATTTAATTTAGTTGTCTTAACTTCCTTGGAAAAAAAATGTTGCTCCACCTCCAGAGATATTTATACTAACCTGATAACTTGCCTCGCATGTCCGGGCACTTAAAGTGACTATACTATGAGTTTTGGGTATTACTGTTTTATATCAAGAGTAGGGCTTTGTTTATTGCAACAGGTTTAATCTATTAAGTTCCTTAAACAATAGACAAGTCTCTCAGTAGTGTGACCAATTGAAATCAGTGTACTGAAAAATATCATTTGAAGAAAAGTGTAAAAATTTTTCCATAGAGTAGCACAAAGCCTGTGGCCTCCCCAGGGGATAATACAGTAATTGGTGAGGCAGAATGTTATCAGCGTAAAGTAGAAACAAAGAAAATATGGAATTATAAGAGTATTTTATTTTTTTTAGGAATTAAAGTATTCATGTTTGGTTGATGCCAGTTTACATAGCTCAGATAGCTGAAGCAGTGTATCTGATTTTAATTAGCTGAACAATATAGTCTACACACTAGTAAATAAAACTGGCTGAGAAAAAAAAAAAAAAAGAGAAATTTTACTTGTCCTTTCATAATTTTCTGTGGGTTTTGCTTTTCTGTAAATAACCTCATTCAGTGCCAAAAGGTACTACAACTTCAGAATGTCATGCCTATAATGTGTGTTTATATTCAGGACTATTACTTTGCCCTGATCTATACAAGGTGCTTTTGGAAAATCTAACACAACTAATTTGTATGCATTTTCCTAATGTCTAGCAAGCCTGAGGGTTTTGGGGGTAATTGTTGCAAATATTTCAAAAGCAGTTTTGAGATTGACAGACATAAGACTTTATCATTTATTACATTTGGGCAACTCCTTTCAGCTGCTAAAGAAAAAAAAAAAAATCAGGGCTGCTAGATTTATCTTCAGGTGGAAAATGAGGGATAATTTGCAGTAGAGAATTTTTCTATCCTTAAGGTATATGAAAAGTTAGATTGTATAATAGTGACTGAGTCACTCACTTATAAAGAGGTAAATGCTTAATCCTAGTGTCAGTTGAACTATCAAGTTAGCCACATCCACTCTAAATAAATTATGAAACCAGTTTTGAACTATGTTGATCAATATATTATTATTATTATTATTATTATTATTATTATTATTATTATTATTAATCTTGTTATCCTGAACATATATATGGATATACAAGATTTCTTTAGTTTACCTAGAATATAAAGGAAATTATTGGATTAATTTCTTCTGCATTCTTATTTTATTGACTTTCCCTGAAACTAACCTTTATTCTACTGCTTTTTCCTGATCTTTCTTTCCAGTTGAGTTTCTTTATAGACCTGACAATCTAAAACCTCTTGGAAAGCCTGCTATGTACTGGATGTCCTCATTCAGCATACAGGATAGTGACTGTCATGATCATAATTCTAGTAACATAGTCATATCAACTCTGGCAACACTGCCGCCTCCCTTTTTGGTGGTGCCACCAATCTCTGGAGATGTCAGCTCACAGATAAGCAAGATCAACCCAAGTTTGTCTTGTTGACTCTATTTCCACTCTTAATGAAAAGATAGTAATAAGCTGGGTTCAAGAACCACATTTATGTTGTGGTAAAATGTTTGTTGATTTGCAAAGAGTGTGATAACACTCCACTTAACAAGGGATAGTGTTTCAAACTATGCTAATGTTCTCAAAAGTTAGTGTTATGTCAGTGTTTATTAATAAGAGTTTTTTAAATAGGTATGCTGACTGAAATAAATTGTCAAGACTGAGTGTTGTAGGAAACTCCATGAGGTACATTTAAACCTGAGAACTTCCTGAGAGTGGGAAATGCAGAGGGAGGTGCCAGTCTCTTCTCCTGGGTAATCAATGACAGGACATGTGGGAATGACACAAAGCTGCACCAGGGGAGGTTCAGACTGCACATTAGGAAAAATGCCATTACTGAGAAGATGGTCAAACACTGGAACAGGTTTCCTAGAGATATGGTGGATGCCCCATGTTTGTCAGTGTTCAGGAGGCATTTGGATAATTCCCTCATTAATATTCTTTAACTTTTGATTAGTTCTGGAGTGGTCAGGCAGTTGGACTAGATGTTCTTTGAAGGTTCCTTCCAACTGAACTGAACTATTCTATTCTATTTTTAGAATTGACAGGTTAGGTTTATACAGATAATCAAAGTACAGAGTTGGAAGTATTTTTTTTTTTTTTTTTCCAGCTAGGGGTGAAAAAACAGATTCAGTAGCTTGTAACTACAACATATTCATGTAGAAAGGTTGAGCCTTTCTTTCAGCAGCTCTGGGAAATGGAGAACTGCTGGAACCAAAACCAATCTTGAGACTCAGTGAAATTCGAAAGTGCCAAGAAGAGCTTGGATACAGTCCCAACAGGGAAAGCTGCCTTCATTCTGAAATAAAGCCCAGGACCTGGGAGAGCAGGATGGTCTTACTCTCACATTCTTGGTTTCTCAGCTTCCTAGGTTTACAGAGACAGAGCACCAAAGATTTCAGACAGCACACAGTATCTTTCTATCTTCTCAGGTTTCCTCTAACCTGCGAAGAGGTTGCTGAGGTCCCAGTGTTATTATGTCATAAGAAGCTCAGCACATGGTGTGACCAAATGACTGTAGACTTCTTGCTTCTGTGGCAGCTAACATGATGAGCTGTCTGGAAACTTTAGCTTATTCTTTCATCAGCAGTTCTCTAGTTCCCACTCCTCTGCTTTTTATTCACAGAATTCCTGTCTGAACCCTTTTTTAAAGTCAATATTCTGTCTTTAGCCCAGGAGTTTCTTTCTCCTGTAAGGGTGTGGAGAGCAAGATACAGTAGCTACTGTCCTGTAAACTCCCAGACTGCAGTATTTGCTTTCTTAAAAACTATGATTCAAGATTTTGCTTCCAATTGAGACAAAATAAAAATCTCAAACACATGATGTTTCCCAGAGATAGTTCAAGGTAGCAACTCAGCAACTCGTGTGGGTTGTCTAAAAGTTAACAAAGCAAATTGAGTTGAGTTAGGCTAGAGGCCACTGTTATAACCACTGCCAGCCATACAATTAGCACCAAAGAATTCCAATGACATGGAGTTACGCTTTTTTGGGTCTTCTTGTGCCGTTGTGCCATCAGAAGGCAAAAAGGCCTTACTGAATTTTGTTTTGTAGCTTAATCTTGTGACAGAGCTCAGTGATCCATCTCCAAATTATATCCTCAAGTGTTAAAAATTCTTAATGATCCCTTGTATCCTTGTATATGTATTATTCCATGTATACATTTTTGTACTGAGACAAGGGAAGGAACAAGTAGAAAGTATTTCAAATTTTTATCTTTAAGTTTGGAATTGAAAGATTTCCTTATAATTGAATAAATACTGTGATTGTTACACAATCATTTCTTACCAGCAGTAGAATTTGAAATTGTAAGTAAAATAAAAAATAGTGTGAAATTCAAGACTAAGTCAATGAAGCATAAAGCAGGAAAAATTGGTAACATAGGTGCAGATTTGTGGAGAGGTTTCAAACAAATGAAAGAAAGCTTAAGGTTGATATAGAAGTTTAAAAATTGTGTCCTAACAAAGAAGTTAGACCATGGCCAAAATAACCACCAGGAGAAAGAAAGAGGTAAATTGATTTGGTCAACATGATAAAATGTAGTCTGCAAATAAAGTATACCAACACGGGTGGGAGTCATCTCACGTAACTACAACTGTCTAGGAGAGAGATACTTAGTCAAAACCAGTGAACTGGGGTCTTTCAGTAATCAGCACAAAAGAACAAAAGCTTAAAAAAAACAAAAACAAAACAATTCATCCTGCTTATTTTGGGGCAACTATTTTATTAATTGAACAGCCCTGTGGAAGTGTTAATCTGAGGACAGAGGTATTCTTCATGACTGACTCACAACATACAAATATTTTATGTGTGTAATTCCAACTAAAGTTGTAATCACACAAATACTCATCTCACTTTAAAATTATCCACTTTTAAGAGGCTCCCACTGTTGTAATTCCTTGCTGAAACACTATGACTCAGTTCAGCCTTCCTGCACATTCAGAACTTCCAGACCACAAGTCCAAAATGTGGAATCTGAGACCTGTTAGACCCTTCTGTGATGGTAGGTTTGGCAAAAAGCAAGAACTGACTTCCTATTTATAGTAATGGATGAGGTAATGAATTTCAAATATCCATCAAAATTTATTGCCAAAGAAGATTGTGGAGATGTTACTCCTACAGCTAAGGAGATGGTTAACAGCTGGTTCTGTAAGCAAAAAAATAACTTATATGAAAAAATAAAAAATAAAAAATAATCATGTGAATGAAATACTGAGCTATGAAACAGTGACTTGGAAATTCATTAATATTTCAGGTAAGCACTCAGGATTCAATTAGTTATAAACTCATGGCTCTAGGTCCAGCCCACCAGTCCATTTTCCGCAATGTGCCATAGTTAGTTCTAAACATACTACTAACGTTTATCCTTTCTGTTAAGAGAAGGATTGTACTCCATGTACATATGCACAGTTTCCAAAAGGAATTTTTTGAATAAGTTTTATGACTACAGCTGAGGGAGTATTCTGGGTATTTGAGAGTTGCTAATCATTTTAAAGTAAAATAAAATCACTTATCAAACATTGTATTCTGTCTTACAGTGGGAGTATCTCCTGCTCTGCATGCTGCAGATTGATTAAAAGAGGAGGAAGTAATATTTTTCCAAAGACCTAAGAACTGTCAGAGAAATGTGAACAGAGCCAATAGTGACAGAGCCATCCTTGACCTCATATTCTTCTACACATTCAAGTATACTTTTTAGTCTATTTCATAGTGATTATTTTTATGCTGGCAAAAGGATGGATATCTTTGAAGAAAGGGCCATGTTTTGAGATAGTATTTTAGACTGTATTCTTTGCCAGTCACTATGCATGGGTAAAACTATTTTGTGCCTATAACAAATTCTGGTGACAACTCTTTAAGTCACTGGGTTGCCTGTTGGTGCTTTCCATCAGGTAACATGATCTTGTTATCCAGTCACCAAGAAAAATACTTTTTATTTTTGCAAACAATTTCCACAGAGACTTTGTAAAAACAATTCTCCTACTGACCACATTTCTGTATCTGCAAATGGACTTTTTGATATGACATGTTGTCTAGTTATCACATGTGCTTTCTGTCTGATCAGAAAGTGTAGCTTTACCACATGGCGTAATGGTGTACCTGCAATGGTCCAGGCAGCTTTACCACCTGGTGCAATGTCAGGTCCCAGGTGCAAGGCAAGTTGGACTGAAGCAGTCTGTAGGTGGTAGGTTGTCACTGAATGGGCTGGAATTTCATCATTTGGCATTTTTTCCTACACATTGGTCCAAATATAAGTCCATGTCTAGAGATAGGGGAGGTAAAGGGTCCTGGAACTGGTACTGCACTCGAGGCAAGAATAAGAGTATAGATAATGAACAATGTATTGAATATGACCTGTGGAGATGTGTGCTGTGTTCCTGCAACTACTGAACAACTTCAAGGAAGACACTATGCTTCTGTTGGTTATCTGTAAAATAGAGGTGATGTTTTGATATTTTTTAAGAAAAAGTGCTGAATAAAATAAATCTACCACTATAAAAAATTAAAGATAAATTCTGAACCCTGACCATGCACATTTTCATGTCAGTTATTTTAAGAAATGCTGAACACAGCATCTTAGCCAATTTTCTAGCCTTTTGATTACGTTCTGCTTTCAAAAATGTTCCCTTTATTTTTCTCCAATTCATTTCACCTTTTAATGTTTTTCAGTGTTGTTGTGTTGTTCAGTACTTCAAGCAGCTCCTGCATTCATCCCTTAATGTGGTTGTATTTCAGAGGCAAATAAGTAAGCCATATATATGCCTAACTGAATTCACAGTTGAGCTGTGAGACTTAATTAAGAGTTCCTTTGTGCCCAGCCCAGGAACAAGAGACAATGAAAAAGATCTTTCCAGGATGTTATAGTGTATGCACTCCCTCCTATTTTGTCTTAAATTAAATCCCAAGTCATTTTAAGTCTACTGTTCTCACAAAAGATTTTAACTGATATTTAACAAATTCAACCCAAATAACAACAAAAACTTCTCCACTCCCCACTGAAACATAACCCTGTTACATAGATACTAAGTAGATAGGTCACATACTTCCATATAATCTCTTCTCTCATCTTCCCTCCATTATATGTTCACATTTAATCCCATTTTCTGTGAGTGGGTCCATTAGCTTTAGCTTTCCTTTACAATTACAAAGCTGGTTCACATGTTTCTTGTGAAAGAATGTAAGGTTCTCTGTAAGGTAGGCACTCAGCTGCACGTCTCATCTCTCAAGGGTACCTTTCTTTGTGCAGTACAAATCAATGTACCAGCATTCATACCCCGACAACTCTATTTACCCTACACTGACAGTGACAGCTGTCCTCAAACATAAGTTTAAAATTTCAGTAAAAAAGCCACATAAAACCAATGATATTAAGGTATCAAGGCTCCTACTCATGAAAGTCATACTGCAGCACAAGCCTGTCCATAAACTTCTGAATGTTGTACCTGTGCAGATAGCTAAGGTTATTACCTAACGTCTTTTCTGTATTATGTATTCATTATCATTACTGTGTATAGTGATACACTGAATGGGCTAGACACATTCCAAATGAGGTAGGGGACAACGTCTTGGTCCAAAAGAAAATAATCAGAGACTTTCTTGGACGTTTCAAAACAGAACCAAAAATACAACACTGTTTTTACATACAGGCCTTGCAGCTGGATATGTCTAGATTCCAGCTTTTAGTTTATCTACAGCCTGCTGCTCATTTTCATCTCTATGTTTTCATACACATTCTTCAGTATACAATGGTCAACTACTGGGAAGAAAAAATTGCTATTATTTATAAATTATTTTGCAGAGCTATACATGATTGATGTTGCGCAAACAGCAAGCCTGGTGATTGCTGCTGTACACACAGAACATAGTCCATTATACCTGTTGCTAGCTGTTGATGTGACCAAGCTTATTAAGTAGAGAAAGCCGAATTCCACAGTCTTTACGCACTCACACGTTCCTCAGTCAAACAGGAAAAGTTGTATGTCTATTTTATTAGTTGTGAGGGAACAGTTTGAATTTTAATTTTGTTTAAAAGAGAAAACGAAATCCCCATGATTCCCCCTGGGGTAATATTGTATGCAAGTAAATTGACACATACTTGAGTAGAGTTAAATCTGTTATCCTGTAAGCTTGTTGGACAAAGTAAAGGATACTGATTTTTATTTCTGAAGAAGGACAAAGTTTCTAAGTTTTGAAAAGTCTCTTCTGTTGAATCTGTTGATTAGTTCACAGAATAAGAACTCTTCAAATTATTTTCTGTGGAGAAAGGTACATGAGAAAGTTTTTCTTGTTCCCTCACCTCAGGCTGCATAATACATGTTTTGTTCCTGTCTCAAATACAGAGATTGCAGTTACATCAAATCCATTGTCTTATTTGAAATACATATTTTTGATGATTTTTCAGGCAACTTTTAGGTCCCTGCATACCTTATGTACTGAGAAACTGAGATGAAACTTTTAACTGTTTAGTTTAGAGATTTAATTCCTGTGGGGGTTTATTGGTACCCACAGGACCAAATTGAAAAGTTTAATTCTGGAAAGTAAATTAAAATGCTCTAGAACTTACTATTTGGATGGGATGTTTGGGTATAAGACACTGAAGAAAATCCTATGAAAAAATGTAGATAGTAGATAAGCCAATGATTCAGAGAATTCAGCAACTTTCTGCATAGGATCTCAGCATAAGCATATGCACTCAGATCACTAAATTTTAATTACATTTTTAGCTTTGAAAATTAGTTCAACTGCTATGCTGAAAATGTGAAAGAAAATTTTGAAAACATAGGAATGGAGCTTCTTGAGTGTGGTTTTTCAGTGTATTTGAATAAAATATTCCAGTTCTGCTGATTATGCTTTGGTTAACTGTTCTGCCATTACAAGTTTTAAAAGTCAAAATATAAATTTACATATTATGTAGATGCACAGCCTTTGTTCCTAAGGTTATGCTGTTGATCAAAGTAGTACTATGCAATGCACAGTCTATACAAAACACAAATGAAAATAAAAAGATTATTCTGCCTTTGAGTATTAAAGATATGATAAAATATTTGCCACATGGTTAAAATAGTAATAATTCACTAAGCTTGTATTTTAAAGATGATATATATTTTCTATTAATTCTAAGCTCTGATTGTGGTAAACATAAGATAAATGGAAAAAAGCTTAATTTAATAAAACCAAGAAGAGGAGGAGGATGCAACTTTTCATGTTAATATCTTCATTAATAGAGATAGTGAGTTCATTGATGGTACAAACTGTTTCTAATAATAATAATGATAATAATAAAAGAGATGTATTACTTTAACATAGAATATTAATTTTCTGACATTGTATGTTCTAGCAGTCTATGCCCTCTTGGAGAAACCAAATGAGGGACTGTGTTTTTGTAAAAGCTAATTACTTCAACAATTAATTATACACCTGTAAGTTAAAGTATGAAACATGTTAGTTTCCTTGCTAGATGGGTACAAATCAAGAACATGGTTGGATGTATTTTGTGAAGGTCAGGATAATCCATACGTGTTATATTTTAGGTTACTGAAGACATGAATATGATTATCTCTAATAAACTGAGGCTATCATTAGCTGAGACATCCACAGGTAATAAATCTAGGGTAATTGAGTCAAGCAAAACAAATCATATTCATCGAAAGTACATTTTCAAGTGGAGTATTCAAGAGTACTCTGACAGCTGAAAACTGTGGGAAAATCTACTTATTTGTTCTTTGTAAAACAGTACTCTTCACAGGAAGAAGAGAGGATAGTTAAGAAATCAGAGAAAACAGAAGTCTTCAAAGCACCAGTTTCTCAGCAAGTTTAGTTGGACCCTGTTTTGGGGGCAACTATAAATTCATCAAAACGTAACAGTTTTTATACAGAGGCAATTGATAAATTAAGACAAAAAAATCATTTAATCATTTTCTGATTAACTCTTTTTATTGCTTTTCCTCAAGCTATATAAACAGCTGGAAATTCTTAGCATTCACATTTTTGTGCCATTCAATAGTTGTCCAAAATATATATATATATTATTATTATTTTCTTCAATATTTATGGAATATTTTACATTAGGTATTTTAGAGGTAGGCATACCATCCAAGAATTGGAGATTTTAGATATAAATCCAAACAATCTTTGTGTCAATATGAAACAATTATTTCCAATCCAGGCTGTATTTTTTAGACTGACTGTATTTTATAAAGAACTGGTGGAAATGCTCAACTTATGAGTTCTTGTGTGGCCTATGTGGTTCAAAGCTATGGAGAACTAGGAGGACTAAACTGGAAGAAAAGAAAAAAAGAAAAAACTGGGAAAACTACAAGTAGTTTTCTAAATACTCTGTTCCTTTCCCTTTCACGTCTTTCAGTATCTGGACATTTTTCTCACCTTGCCCACCCTAGAAGTTACAAAGGTGTCTTTGGTTTACTATTTATTCATTATTATTATTATTATTTTTTAACTCAACTGTGCATCCTGTCATTCCGACATATGCTTTTCTTCCAAACTATTTTTTAAAAAATTGTTATTATTTTTGAACAATTGGTTCTAAAAGTGAGTAGTCACTTGGAAAATTGAAAATTTCACTTAGAAAATTTCTCTTCAGGACAGAATTTAGACTATTCATTCACAGTCACAATACTTTGTGGAATTTTTATTCTATTCTTCATTTCCCAAATTTCCTTTTCAAGCTTTGTAATCTAGGACTTTATTACTCAGGATGCATGATGCTATCTCTCTGTTATCAAACTTATGGGTGCCAAATGGGTGGGAACTGGGCACCAGAACTGATCCTCTCATAAAAAATTTTGATTTCCATGAAACACTGTTGTCTGATGGGACATGGATTGCCATGGTATCTCTGATGACATTTAAAACTTTGGAACTCGGAAGAACTAGAAATACTTTGTCTAGAATAGAAATACTTTGTCTAGAGATAACACTTTAACTCTCAAATTTTGTCTCTTAGCGTCTGATTTGAATTTTAGATTAGTATCTGGTGTTTTCTTTTAATGGATCATTTGTTGCATTCCTAGGGATGCATGTTAGTGGCATTCTTTGGTTGCCTCACAGATATTAAAACCAGGTATTAAAAGGCAAATTCATGTAATTCCTGCTGAAGTTAATGGGATTTCTATTAATGCAAATGAAAATAGAAGTATATTCTAAATGTCTTGATAGACAGAATTACACAGAATGGTTGAGATCGGAATGGACCTCTGGAAGTCATCTGGTCCAAACATTCTGCTCAAGTGAGGTCACATAGAGTTAACTGCCTAGCACTATTCCTAGAAGGTTTTTGACAGGATATGTTTCAGCCACTGCTCAGACACCAATATGATGGTGCCTTGGGTGTATTGCATTCATTCCAGTGAATTTTTAATTCTATCCATTTTCTTTTATGTTTATTTCTGGTTTGTACAGTATAGGTGCACCCTTTAATATATATGACATGGAGGAGTATCAAGCTTTTGACACAGCAAACCAAGACTTAAAGGTACACTTGTACTTCATTATTTCATTCATATTAAACACGTTTTGGATTTCAGGAGGAAGGCCTATATAGCCAGTGTGAAATCTCATTCCAAGGAGTCATGTGGAGATGCAACGTTGAAATTATACAGAATTAAGAAAGAACAAATGGAAAACACAAAACAAAGAAAGAAACCAACCTTCGTTGTTTTGGTAACATGTATAAGAGAAATATTCAAGATTGTGTGTAGGGCTTAACATAGCAGGAAAATAAAACTGATTTCATTTTAATATGTGAAAGAATTGCATATGAAGCACAGAGGAAGAAAATGAGATGGAAACTAGTAAAGACTTGCTACCATTAAGGTCAAAAAGAAGAATTAAAGGCAAAAGGCAAGGGATGTAAGTATTGTAAGACGAGAACAAGAAACTTGCATAGAGTATGTAACGCAAGGGAAAATTAATGAACAGATTAAAATAGGTGACTGCCATAATAAGAGCAGAGGGTGAAGTGCCATTTTTTGCTACAATCTTTTTGGGTGACTGGATGGAGGAGTTAAACGAGGTGCTAGTAAAATGAGTTAAATGAGGTGCTAATTTAAGTATTTAATTTTCTGTAACTCTTCTAAAATTGTTCTTAAACACCTATTGCCTTTGCAATTTCTGAAATGACATTAAATATATCATTGCATCAAATTCTTAAACATGTCATTAAAAACTGTTCTGAGAAACAAATTCTGAATTCCTTATCATTACAATTGTAGTTAACATGAGTGACATGATGCTTTAACTCTTATTATTTTATCTGATAAATAAAATTGGGCTGTGTTTACAGATATTGGAATCCCATATCTAATTGCTAAATGTTCCCATCTGATTTCAGCAAGAGTTAAGATCCCAGAATGGAAAACAACTGTACTACCTTTTGAACATATACTGGTTACCCAAACTATTCTCAGCTTGTTTAAACTCTTCCTATAGCGTATTTTAATACAACTCTCTTTGTTGTTTCTAATCCATGAACAAAATATATTTATTTCTATCCTTTAAAATTAAATTCTTCGTAGTTTCAGGGACAAAGAATGTTTCTGTGATAAAATAAATAGCCTGTTATTTATGCTCATTTCAATCTCCATTTCCTCAAGTTAACTTCACAAAAGATTACAGCCAGATGAGGACATTTGTCCAGGAACTACTGTAATAAGGCAACCAATTTATAGGGCACTGGACAGCTATCAAAGAGTAGACAATATTATTTATGCTAACATAACCCATGTTGGAGCCATGAACCTGATGTGAACTGCTTTTCAATCTGTCAGTTCTCTCAGCCACCTTGTCATCATGTGCTGTCTCCTGCCTGCTTTCTGTTCATTTCCCAAACTGATAAGCGTCCAAGAGAACCTTTAATTTACTTGCAAATGTTTTTCTTCATGTCTTGAAAGGATGTGTTTACACTTACCTTTACAAATGAGTCACTTCTGATATACCACATTTTGAATGGCTTTCCTTTAGTGTCAGGTATCCTGTTCCTATATCCTGAAGTGTCAGGTACTGTTGAGAAAATTCGTAAGTGCAATTGCCAAAAATTGGCATCTTTTGACTTTCCCATATGGGCCTCTAACTGTCACTTCTCCAGATATTTAATTTTGGGGAAAAAATAAACAATTACCCTTTACAAATATTCTCAGAGTATATAGCCACTACGTTGACTGATTTTGATCACATTGTCAATCAGATCAAATAAATGCATGTAAAAATATACATAACTTATAGGATTTTTTCTTATTTGTGTGATGCACTCCAGGGGAGAAACTGCCTGTATGGGCCAACAAAACACACTCAGCCCATCTTAAGGGCATTATAGGAAGAGTACTGTGAAGGACCTCCTTCATCAATGAGACATTCAGATGACTAACTTCAGTCCTCTAATATCAGATTCTAAGTCTAAATCAATCATCTAAGCTCTCTAAAATTGTTGGAGAGATGTAGACATCAAAGTTGGGGTAAATGAATTATCTATGGAATTTTGTCTCTCCATAAAGTACGCAAGAACCTTTGTAAATAATTTCTGTTTTCCTCCAAAATTCCAAACTTTCATAAAACTCAGAAGGTACAATGAATCTAATCCTTTATGCAAAAACCTTTGATACTGTTGAATTAGTATATAGGTTCTTATCCCAGCGTCGTTTTCTCTTTCATGTTACAGAAAGGAGCTCAGTTCTCTGGTTTAATAGTTTTGTCTTTGTGACCTGCTGTAATCTTCTAGTATTAGAGACACACATTGATTTTTAGGGAATAATATCAGGCCACTATCACTTAGTGCAGAAGACAGCACTCACAGGGTAACAGAATAGTTGAGACTGCTGAGGACCTATGGAGCTCTTCTTGTCCAACCCCTCTACTCAACCAGCAGGGCCACTGGCAGCCAGCAAGTAGGTCCTTTTTAATCTCAACCATTCTTCAAGCAAGGACACCTATAGCAGGCTGGACAGATGGCTTTTGAATATATCCAGGGATGGAGACTCCACAAACTCTCTGAGCAACCTGTACCAGTGCTCACTCACCCTCACAGTGAAAAGGTGATTCCTGATGTTCAACTTGAACCTCCTGTGTTTTAGTTTGCACTCATTGCCTCTTATGCTCCTAATGGGCACCACTCAAAAGATCCTGGCTTCATCTTCTTTACACCCATCCTTCAGACATTGATATGCATTGATAGGATCCACCTACTAGTAAGAAGTGCCTCAGAACTGGAAGTTGCGTGAAGATGACAGAAAGCTTTCTACGTCAAGCTAACTCTCATATAGCAGATAGGAAGATGAATCTAATTTGGAAGAAAAATACATACAGTTATAAAGGGAGAAGCCTCATGGAACCACTTTGAAATAAAACTCTACTGGCAAGTTAATTTTGATGTTCATTTTTGTTCTCACATCCCTCCACATAAAGTACAACTATATTTCTCTCTGTCATAGAATGTTTTTTGACATGCCTTACCTATGGTACTTCTAAAGATTTGATTTCCTTTCCAATGCTAAGTATATGAGGAAACTAGAACAAAATTTTAATAGAATTTACACTTCTAAAAAATACAGTATGGTTCTGTTCTGCTTTGCTGTGAACAAGATATATGTGTGCAAAATTTTTATTTTGATTCATGTATGGCTTCAGCCCAGTGTAAACTCAGCTATTATACAATATATTTTCCAAATATTGCATGAGATTTACATATGCAGTGACCACAATATTTATTTTTAAAATTTGTGGTAGATTTAAAGTAAATATATATATATGTGTTATAGTGCTTATTGAAAATTATCTTCCCTTAAAAACAATATTTTTTTATATTTTATATTCCTTCTTTCCCTCTGGATGAAATTCTGATCTTACCTACATTAAAAGAACTTCAAAGAAATCACTAAATATTTCCAATTTTTTAAGTGCATCCTCATCATTCAGATAATGTTTTTTTTTTTTTCCCTCTCTCTTCTTAGCTTTTTATACAATATATATAATTTCTCATATCATTTTAGGGCTGCTTGAAATGAAGAGAAATCAGTCACAAACAGCACACAAGAGTCCTACTCCTACAGAAAGCTCTTCATGAGAACATTATACCATGGGTTTTATTGTTCTGTGGTTTGAAAACATTAAGTGAAATGCAGGTAGCCAAAAATCAAGCAACTTTTTTTTTTTTTAATAAAATAAAATTACAATTTAAACTATGTACAGCAATTTTCAGAAATACTGCAGTAGTTTTTGTGGATATGCACATACCCTGAAATTTAAATAAAAACACAAGTTAACAAAAAAGCATGTTTTTAATATATAAAGTTTTCTTTAATATTTGAAATAAAATTAATAACACTGTCAATGACTACAGTTCCTTGTGCATCTCAAGTAAAAATTGAAAAGATATCTTTCACCTAGTGATCTGCACTTCCTATCAGCAGTGCCTTATTAAACTCTGCCAGTCAAATTTGCAGGGGAAGTTTTCTGCAGCTGTAGATGGTCAAAATAATTTCAGCAAAAGTTAAAGGAACTCTTTTTGCCTACTTTCTCTTACTTTCTCCTAGTCTTGAAGTAAAGGTGAAAAAAATTACCTAAAACATTTATTTAACCATTGAGACTGAAGATGTAGTATTGAAACATACTGTGACAATCTGCAATCATTTTAAAATTATTTCCATGTTGAATGTCAAAGTCAGAGAAGAACTGAGAAATACAGTGTATATTTCTAATGTCCGTTCCACTCAATGTCATTGTTAAAATTTTGGCTTTCAGAGATACGGATGCAACTTCTACTAGAATAAATAAGTCTACTTGCAGAAGTTAAACCATTACTTGTACTGTGGAAAGAGAAGAAAACTAGCCATTACAGAGGTTAAATCCAGGTATGTTTTATCTTGCTGTGTTTCATCATCCCCTTGATGTGTATGAAAACTTTGTTATCTGGACTACTTGGTACTGTTTTAGTATCCATTTTGACTAAAGGTTTAACCTAAGATTGATTTTATGGGCAAAATCAAAAGTATGGACAGTAAGGAAAACAATCTAGAACCTGTAAATATTGCATCCCACTGAGGATTTTACTGATAATAATCTGTCCACAGAAAGAATATTTTACAGAGTGGAAAAGATATTTAGCTCTAAGGAAGTGTTTGTAGACTCTTCCTTAAAGATATTTTTTTCTGAATATTTATAGTATTTATAAATCATATTTTACTAGAGTAATTTTATTACTATTATTTAAAATTTTGGTTGAATGACTAGTTATTAAATATGAAGAATACTCTTATACATGAATTGCAGGGCTTTTTTTTTTTTTTTTTTTTCCTACTTATTACAGTTGCTTATCCTTTAATGCAATAACAGATTTGTTTTCATTTGCACACAGCAGATGCTTTCAGTTCTTGATATGTGAGCTAAATCATTGTTGCTGTATTGTAAGATTAGATTTACTGTATATAAGAAATTAATATTAATCTGTATCATTTTCAACCTTGGGAAAATCAACTCAAGAGTAAAACAGACTATTTTGAAGCTTAAGTTCCTGGTTTTATTTTTAAATGAAATGACAGAATCTTGCAGAAAAAGAATAGAGGTGGCAAATTCAGAAAGTAGAGAAAGAATAGAGTTCTTCTCAGTTCATCTTTGAGGAGGGAGGCAACAAAACAATTTCTCATTCTGAAATGGCAGATATCCTTTCCAGCTATATCTGTGAATGTCCTTTTTATCTGATTTCTTTTCTTTCCTGTTGCTTGTTAGATGAATTATATTTCATATTATATTTCTATAATATATTATATAATATATATATATTATATACTTTATATTATATATATAAAATATATATATTATATTTATATATTATAATTATATTATATTATAATATTCATATTATATTTCCTCTGCAAATTATTTGTGTTGCCTCCCAAAGCAAGAGGAAAAAACAACATAGTCCTATTCATCTAACAAGTGTTTTGTAAGGGCAACATTACTGCTTGCAACTCCAGGGAAACAAAACAAACCAAAAGTTTTGATCTTTGGTTTGCCTTTCTCCACCTCCAAGAACAGTGGTTGATTGCCACTGGAGGTTCATTAGAGAACAACAAATTTGGACTAAGTTACCTTTGCATAGAGAATGATTTTTGATGGAACCTCCTCATAAATAATGACAACTCTCAAGAAGATTCATTCAGTTTTCTTTATGGATACATTTTAAAACAATGACTTCTTAGCACATCAGTGTCAATTAAGTATTGCATCATTTCATTTGATTTTATAAAATATATTTTCTTCATATTCTGACAAGAAATAAATGTTCTGTAGTATTCTTCTCATTTGACTGTAGACATGTATAATGCAACTGTCTCCACTTAAACTAGTTTCTTAAGCTCCCTTTTTAGCAACAGAGGATTGTAGGACACAGTTCATTCAATCTATTTTAGAAAATTAGCGTGATGAGCCATGTTATAGAAGTACCTTTTCCTTTCATTCCCAGAAAAGGAAACTATTAGGCTGACTTCAATATTTTTCATAAAATAAATTCTCTCTATGACATGTAAAGTTTTAAAGGAAATTAAAGCCAAGAACTAAGAACTGTAGAGCATCTCCCATTAAATTCTTTTTGTCTTGGAAAGAGCAGTAGAGGTTATGATGATCAGTTTTGTCTGATTCTCAATATCTCAAGAAAAAGTGTACAATATGGTGTAGGGGGACCTTGTACATTTAGGCAAGCAATATCATATTTAACCCCCCAAAAGTCCATGTTGTTTGTTGGTCAGGAGCTTCCTCAAACACTTTTCTGGTTTTGGAGTAAGGTGTTCTCGTAGACTATTCAAGCAAATGCAAATATCTTAATTTTCATTTCTTTATTATAACATTTATTGTATTGCTGGATGTATATATTTGATTCTCCTTCAGCTAAGTGAATATTTTTTTTCAGTTATTTTCTAAATGCATGGTAGCTGTAGTAATGCAGCCATTAAATTGAAGCATATGAAAAAAGGAGCTCATTCTATTCATTATGTCACATACTAATGGAAGGAAGCTGCCTCTTTACTTCTTGTTTGTCTCACATCTCTAAAATTTCTCTGTAAATTTCGCAACATGATAAATTCAGTAAGGAGAAAAAACACTTTTCCCATTAAGTCCAAGGTCTAGGATCTTGGTCTTAATAATCATAATTTGTTATGTTTAACTCTATAATTATAAATCCACTTAAGAATGTACTAAAGTGTAGGCTCCATTAATGGCCAGTAAGCCCAACATGAATCTCATGAAGATTAATTAAAATAAAGATCATTAACTGAAATTAAATATTTTTATGAAATATTTATAAATACTGCAACTGCAGTTCTGCATAAGACAGAAAATGTACTAGGGTTAGCAGATAAAAGAAACACAATTCAATATATTAAGCTGAGAGCTATATAAATAAATAATCACATAAATAAATAGGATGAAAATGTTGATGACCTGTACTGTAAGCTAATAAAAGCAAAGCCTTTTCAATACACTATATTGTATTGAAATATTTTAATTTCTGTTTCCTTGTTTTTCCCTCTTCCTTAGTTGCACTAGAAGTAATTTTATGATTACTTTTCATATGTAAATTTTAATTATATGTCTCCCTATTTAAACTAGAATGTGTAGTCTTAAGCGATATCCCTAATTATAATAAAGATCTTTTTATCAACCTTAATAGCAGAATTGATCTAAAAATAGCTTCTGCTGTTCTGATGCTAAAAAAAATAATATAATATCACGAAACAACAGAAAATTCCATCTCTTGCAGTCCCCAAATTAAACGATGATAAAGTTATCTTCATTATGCTGGAATCTCTTGTATTCCTTTCAATATATGTAAAGTATTCTTGTTCTTGGAAGTTTTTTTCTTGAAATTCAATGGCACAATGAAAAATTAGTGCCAAATACTAGATTAATAAGGCAACATATTGACATAATAAACTGTATTTTTCTAGATCCACACATAGAGACATCAGCAAGCAGATGCTTGGTAAAGTGTATCATAATTGTACTGAAAAAAATAAGACTGCATATTAGGTCCATCCATAACGTGAAGTTATTAAAAAGTTAATATAGATAAACCTTCTAATCCAGGATATGTAGAGAAAATCTGCAGAGGCAAGGCAGCTAATTTTTAAATGCTAACTCAAATATTATGCTGGCAAAATTTAATTAAAGAAATAAATAAGGCTAGACTGTACAATCATGTCAATGAACATTGTTGTTCACTCATGTAAATAACCTCTTTTTTTATCACAATGTCATCACCAGAGCAATACAGCAAACAGTTCTGGAACAAAAGTGTTCTGTAAAATATATATTAAAATAAATAGGTTTTGACTTGATTTAGAAATCAAGTTTCCACTACAGCAATACACTCAGCAAAATGATAATAGTGGGAAGGATACATTCACTTTTGAGGTCTTCCACTATATTTTTCTGTACAAAAAACTAATTCAGTACCTGTAGGCACACAAAATGTGTCAGCAGAAATAACTGACAGAGCAGGTAAATGGCTAAGAGTTAGATAACTAATGATAGATATGTTAGACATTATTATTATTATTATTATTGTTATTATTATTTTGTGTAGCATTGAAAATGACATGGGTAACTAATTATATCACCTTTGTATCAAGGTACCAATTAGTCTTGTAATGAAGGCTAATTATATCAGTCTATTATCAGTTCAGCAGTAAGGTTTCTAGCTTTTAATTCCAGTTACATTCCAGACATAGAAGTTATATAAAATATTTCTGTTAAAGAGAGAAAGATTATGAAATAAAAATAAATACATAATTCTTTCAAAGGAAAAGTGTTGCACAAAAACATATGTAGTATAACAGAACGTTCATAAGGAGTCATCTGAGGGCTTAAGCAATTTCGTTACCCCTAAACTGAATAACACATCAGAGTTGTACATGTCTAAGATAGTCAGTGTGCCAAGATGGGAAATAATGCTTAGTAATATAGATGATTTACTTTCCCCAAACACAGGTTGGTACTTCCAAGGTCAGAAATATGGACCGTCTGAATACTAAAAAGTCTGACATAGCAGTACTTTTCTTTTTATTTATGTAGGATACCATGGTTGAACAAATGGTATTTTAACAAAAAGGCAATTCAGCCCTTATTGCATTCTTGAATAATGTTCTAGTCATAATCAAGTGTGAGAAATACTACAGAAATACATAAGAGAAGAAATAATGCGTCATGTATAGTTCATCTATTCACAGGTAGTTTGTGTACTTTAATGGGTATTTTGTCAGAGATGTATATAACTAAATGTTTTACACCTATAATCCCTTCAAGTCATTTTTGCAGGTTCTATATTATAAAGTAATGACACCAGGAAAAAATAATCTCAGCACATGATACTGTAAAAGTGTGTACAGATCTGAATATTCATTATTCCTGTTGAAGTCAATGGGAATATGAATGTTGGTAGGCTAAAACACTGAACTGCAAGAGCGACAGGAGTCAGGCCAAGAAAGAAATTGGGCAGACGTGTCCAGTATTCTGATCTTCAAAATCTCACAGTGCACATGCAGTTAGTGTGATTGGGCTGAGATGTGATAACTTGTCACTTGGTAGTTGTTAGTTTATAGTAAGAAAAACAGAAGACCATTCACTTTCTCTGATGGTGAAAACTAAAAGCAGGTGCTGGACAGCAAAGCATGGTTGCAGGCTGTGAATAGGGTGAGGGTAACCCCAGGAAGATTCCTAAATCTAGGAGATGGTGAAGATATAAAGTACATCTTTCCCAATATGCCCTGTAAATTTGTTTCTGGTTCCTGCTTAGTGTAACTGATGATACAAACCCATTCTTAGGTGACTACATTTTCCCATACTTCCCATAGAAAACCATATGCCTTAGCAGTGTTTGCTGTGTTCATTAGGCAAATACATGTTGTAACAATGGTGGCCCATCTTTTAAGCTGATGAGTGTCTTGCCCTCTGAACAAGGGTTACTGTACAGGGCCAGAGTAGATCAGATCCTGGTTGATATTTAATTTGGCAGTATACTGTAATGCTGTGTTTGTTGTTGGCATGTACACCAGCCTCATTCACACCTGTTGAGAAAAAGATAACTTGTAAAATCTTTAATGAGGTGACCCTTGATAAAGCTCTTATGAGAACATACTCCATTTTCCACCACGGAAGTCACCTCTGGCCTCTAGAGTAGTAGTATGGTAGAACCTAGGGATTTCCATTAGTCAAGGTATAAACAAATAGTCCTGGAGTTATGCCACTTTAGAATAACTACAGTAGGGATCACGTTAAACCAGATATGCTAATTAGTTTATTTTCTAAATCAATGCTACTTTGATAGGACAAGGGAGAATGGTCTTAAACTAAAAGAGGATAGATTTAGACTAAACATTAGGGGAAAATTATTCACTGTAAGGGTAGTGAGGCACTAGAACAGGTTGCCCAGCAAAGCTGTGGATGCTCCATCCCTAGAGGCAGGTTACGGGCAGGTTAGACGGGGCCTTGGCCAACCTGATCTTGTGGGTGTCACCCCTGCCTATGACAGGGGGGGTTGGAGTTAGATGATCTTTAAGGTCCATTCCAACTTGAGCCATTCTTTGATTCTATAACTGTAAACTTTACCATAATTATAACAATTATGTACTTCACAGAATCACAGAATCACAGAATCGAAGGGGTTGGAAGGGACCTCGAAAGATCATCGGGTCCAACCCCCCTGCCAAAGTAGGTTCCTTAGAGCAGGCTGCCCAGGTAGGCATCCAAACAGGCCTTGAATATCTCCAGAGAAGGAGACTCCACAACCTCCCTGGGCAGCCTGTTCCAGTGCTCCGTCACCCTCACCGTGAAGAAGTTCTTTCTCATGTTGGTGCGGAACTTCCTGTGCTCTATCTTGTGGCCATTACCCCTTGTCCTGTCCCCACAAACCACTGAGAAGAGGTTGGCCAAATCCCTCTGTCTCCCACACCTCAGGTATTTGTACACATTGATGAGATCCCCTCTCAGTCTTCTTTTCTCAAGGCTGAACAGACCCAGATCTCTCAGCCTTTCTTTATAGGGAAGATGCTCCAGGCCCCGTATCACCTTTGTGGCTCTCCGCTGGACTCTTTCCAGGAGATCCCTGTCTTTTTTGTACTGGGGAGCCCAGAACTGGACACAGTGCTCCAGGTGAGGCCTGACCAGGGCAGGCCTACTTATTACAAAGACAATATTGTTGTAACATATGCACTCCTTCATCACTTTCTCTTTTTCCACCAAAGAAAAGAAATTATAGATTCTGCCTAGAAATGCATATCACAGTGCTTTCAAGCCTGTCATATCAAGTTGCAAAAGTACTGAATATGACTTCAGGCACCTATAATAACTACCTTATTTGCAGTGTTTGAGCCCTGTCTTGCAGATTCTTGCACTTTAAGCTGGGGACATGACTAAACCTGGAAGGTAGTCAGCAACAGAATTCTCTTTTTCAGATGGGCACCATAATTCACCCTAGTTTGCTTTTTATCTTGTTGCTGTAGGTGACTAGGTTTAGAAACTAGGGTTTAGAAGAAATTAAATATGATGTACAGCCTTATTAAGCTGTCAAGATTCTTAGGATTGTAAATAACTTTTCTCATTGGTTTAACATTGGTTTGCATACTCTGTAAATTCTTGCATTCTGATTAAATCTTGAGAAAAAAATGTGGAAAAGAAATTATCAGTAGAACTCCATTAAAGAAAGGTGAGACTTCATCAGCAACAGACACACAGAACATCCTGAACAGAATGAACCTGTGGTTTGACAGATGTAGAATAAATACAGTGAAATTTTATCTATGTAATATGAAGACACAAGGCCCAAATGCACTTTTGAGACCAATAAATATGTATCATCTAACACACTCATGACAAATATTTATTCCCTAAGATTAGATTACAGACTCTGTAAATAGTCAACATCTTCAAGTTTTGTAAACTGAGATGAAATGAAGGAGACATTCAAGCAGACTCAGATTCCTGAAGTTAAGAAGAATTATCATGGGAAGACAGATTCATCTCTCTCACTCACTTGAAGCTAGTGGATCATAGAATATGGAGAGTGGGATTTCATTCCTCATCTCAGTTGTTATCTTCTATAAGACAAAATTCCTATTGACTTTTCTGAGGGCATAATCTGTTCGGTGACTTCAGAAATAACACTGCATTCTTGAATCATTATTTTGGTCTAAAAACTTACATTATTTTGTTCTAAAAATATACTATCGGTTCCAACCTCCCTGGAAAGTGTTTACTGATGAAAGGAATTCAGCTTTGTCGAGACATTTTAGAATTTAGCTGTGCAAACTCATATCATTTTGTGTTTACTTGCCATTTTCAAATCAATTTTAGATGGTAAGAGAAAACTGTTTTTCACCTAATTTCAGTAATAAAAGAAATAGTTCCCTAGTAGATGATATAAGTTCAATGGCTTAAAATATTCATTTTTTGATTGTAGTGTGTATGATTGTGTCAGATCAACAGTTATGAAAATGAAAAACAGGTACACTGCATTATTTTCTCTCTGAGTATAATACTACTTCTCATGAAGTTTTCTGCAGAAAGTGTTTTTTTGTGGGACATGAGAGCACTAAGAGAGAAAAAATCAACTTACTTTATAATATTTTCCTTTTAGTTTATGACATATAAGAAGTGGAGAATGCAATAATCAAATGAAATTTATCAGCTTTAAAATTATGGGTCACACATAATAGTTGTGTAAATCATAGATAAATCCTTCATCAGTTACTCTGGGTTTATGGCAATACAATGCCAATGGGTCATACTGGTTAACCAACCCGATCAAATACTAGCATTGTAATTATTTTACACGCGTCTTTTACTAACAGCTCACTTTCTTAAATTTGTTTTTCACTTTACTTGTTGCTCTTGAAGCTATGAAAATGGAAATCATATTTGCCCTTTTTTACCTGTTTAATTTTTGTACTTGTTCAATTGCATGAGTCTGACATCAGTTTATTCATGCAGTGTTCCAAAAATCCATTTATCATTACAACCTTAAATGAGCAGAAATTTGATATTAAAAAGTGCTGCTATGTCTTCAGAGATATAGTGGTCATTATCAAAATGGAGTGGTAATTATCAAAAAAAAAAAAAGTCAAGTAGGAAAAAAAGGAACTGAACCCACAGCTCTGAGTGCACCAAATACACAAACCACATTGTCTCTCCACCAAATAATAACTTTTAAGAGGATATGGAAGATTTGCTTCTATTTAGAAATCTACAATCATATGTCAATTACTGACAAGTGTGGGTGGGAAGGAATAGTAGTACATGGTATAGTCCTTCTCTGACAAACACACTTTGAGGGCTGCAGATGTGATCCCTCAGTGTAAGAGAAAATTAAATCCCTGAATGAAAACCTGTATCATGTATTATGCTACCCAGGGTCTAATGGTTTTAAGTACTAAAATGAACTAACGTACCTGAATGTAGCATGTTCACAGAATCACCAGATCACAGAAGGCACCTCTAGACATTGTCTAGTCCTACCTTACCACTCAGAGCAGGGTCAACAAGAGCAGGTTGTCTCAGGACTTTGTTCAGTTGGTTCCTGCCTGCAAGGGTGGAGGCTCCGCAACTTCTCTGGGCAGCCCAATCCAATGTTTCATGATTCTCACAGTAAAAATCCTTTTTTCTTATTTAATTTTACATATTTCAACTTGTTCCCGTAGCTTCATGTCCTTTCACTGGTTATCACTGAGAAATGTCTGGCTTCATCTACATCTTTACTCTCTCATCAGGTATTTATACACAGACTTTATTCAGGGGACAGATACTGTAACAAAAGCAAGGACTGAAGTGAACTTACAAATACTCTTTCATTATATAACTCTTAGGCCTGAACCTCTTTGTAGAATTGTTTGTATTGTGATATTAGAATAAAATAATATAATTAACACTATACATCATTAATGTTTCATTTTATGGTAGTCAGCATTTCTGTTCAAACTTATTTTTTCCTCACACTTTTCACACACCACACATCTGCATCAAACTGGCACTTCCCTCCTGTCCTCCATTTTTGCAAATCTGATTTCACTTTGCCAAGGAGTCTGAGGTCTCCTCAATGATTTGGGATAGTGAGAATCCCCCAGTGTGTCTGCAGCCCAGTTCTTCACAGCAGTTGCATTAGATCATCACATACTCTCATTACAGAAGGCAGCTTCTGCTCATCCAGTTTTGTTTTACTAGTGCCTGGCCTGAGAAACTGAATTTCCATTAGTCATATTAACTTTCCTTTGTAAGGAGTGGTCTGGGCCAGCAGCAGACAGATAATCGGAGTTGATGACCATTACTGCTCTGTGGTGTGATCAGCCTTCAAGGAGGTGACAGACACTTATCCTCAGCAAGGATAGTGTTTTGGAGTACATCAAATAGGTTTACTTAGGGCTACTTAAAGACCTCTGAGTCACACATGGAAGGGAACAGCTGTGGTTTGTGAAGCATTGCAGCCTCAAGCTGCTCATCCTGCCCCTTTGATGAAGGTTACTGCCATCACAGAAGAAGCTGTCAGAAGTGAATCTAAATTCATATTTCAGCAGTTGCCATTCACAGGCTGATTTATGAGAGCAAACTCTACATCTGAGGTATGGATTGACATCCTGAGTAGCTGAGGTATTGACTGTTAGGATCAGCAACACTTCAAACTATTGAAGCTAAATCCAGGAGTGACTTAACTTCATAAAGCTTACAACTATGATTTTGAAATTTATTATACACTGTGCCCCTGAAATTGTCTTATGAAACTAGAATAATGTGAAACTAGGCATTCATACAATGCCAGGTTTCCAAATTAAAAGGATTTCAACTTTTAAAATTCATCTTCTTGATATTGTATTACCATAAAACAGTGCTTATAAGAGAAATTACAGAAAAGAACAAGAAAAATGAGCAGAGTTCTTGAAAACACGACCTCTGAAGAAAGGATAAGGTTTGAAGAAAAAAAATATGACTGGAAAGGATATAAAATAGCACTCTTTGATATGCAGAAGATAGTTACAAAGAAGAAAGGAATAATCTGTTCATTGTGTCAGCCTTGGATAGAACAAGAAGTAATGGTCTTAAATTAGAGCAGGGGAAATTTAGATTATGTATTAGGAAAAGATTTTGAACCATAAATCATGGGAAAGGACTGTCTAGGGAGACTGTGGAACTATCTTTACTGGAAGTTTTTGAGAACAGACTGACAACTTTCAAGGCTGAATAAGGTGGAAGTGATCCCGTCCTGGGACAGCACAACAAACTATTGAAGTTCTTTTTGACACCCATTTTTGAATGTGTAATACTTCACATGAACATAAGTACAATTTAATTGAAAAAAAGGCAAACCTGTGACCAAGTTGTGAAGAATGATGATGGCTGCACCCAGAGAGAATTGGTCAATGGTTCTATGTACAGGTGGAGGCCAGTGATAAGAGGTGTCCCTCAGGGGCCTGTCTTGGGACTAGTGTTTTTCAGTATCTTCATCAATGACATAGACAGTGGGATTGAGTGCACCCTCTGCAAGTTTGCAGGCAACACCAAGCTGAGTGGTGCAGTTGATGCAACAGAAAGAAGGGATGCTATTGAGAGGGGCCTGAACAGGCTAGAGAGGTGGGTCCATGTGAGCTGAAAGAGGTTCAATAAGTCCAAGCGCAAGGTGCTGCACCTCGGTCGGGACAATCCCAGACATGAGTACAGACTGGGAGAAGAACTCATTGAGAGCAGTCCTGTGGACAGAGACTTGGGGGGTTCTTGTGGACGAAAGGTTCAACGTGAGCCAGCAGTGTGTGCTTGCAGGCCAGAAGACCAACTGCATCCTGGGTTCCATCAAAAGAGGAGTGGCCAGCAGGTTGAGGGAGGGGATTGTCCCCCTCTACTCTGTCCTTATGAGTCTCCACCTGGAGTATACTGCATCCAGGTCTGGGGCCCCCAGAATAAGAATGATGTGGAGCTGTTAAAGTGAGTCCAGAGGACAGCCACAAAGATGATCAGAGGGCTGCAGCACCTCTCCTATGAAGAAAGGCTGATAGAACTGAAGATGTTCAGCCTGGAGAAGAGATGGCTCTGGGGAGACCTCAATGCAGCCTTTCTGTCCTTAAAGGGGTCTTATAAAAACGATGGAGAACGACTCTTTACTTGGGTAGATAATGATAGGACAAGGGGGAATGGTCTTAAACTAAAAGAGGATAGATTTAGATTAGACATTAGGAAGAAATTATTTACTGTAAGGGTAGTGAGGCACTAGTTGCCCAGAGAAGCTGTGAATGCCCCCTCCCTGGAGGTGTTCAAGACCAGGTTGGATGGAGCTTTGGCCAACCTGATCTAGTGGGTGTCACCCCTGCCTATGGCAGGGGGTGTTGGAGTTAGATGATCTTTAAGGTCACTTCCAACCCAAGCCATTCTCTGATTCTATGGTTTATGGTTCTGATAGTGGTTTATCAACTAACATTATACTGTGACTGGCTTACTACAATGCTGTGAAATGAATGGCATATTAAGTGATTTAGCATAGCCAGTTGGTGAACACACTGAATCAGAAATGACCAAAGTCCCCTCCTTCTTCTGTTCTTTTGCCTTTAAAAATATTTTTAATTCTTTTCTGTACTGATTTGATTGTGATTGTGATGGCTAATGAAAGAAATGTTCTCTCCACTCTCCTTTGTTCTCAGGCCTCAAGTATCAGCAGATTATATACAAGGATGATCCTTGGTATCCAAGTAATTTTTGAATGATATATAACTGCTATGTAAACTGCCCAGCTGGTCTTACGTATATGAGCATGGAGCCAGTATCTGATCTATCAATGCTGATAAGCAAATTGAGATTGAGAACTTGTGGTTTCATTCACAAAACAGATCTAGGAACATTAAAAAAAATCTATTTACATTATGCAGGTAGTCCTTTTTGGAAGGGGATCATCATTAGCCTCATGAGAACTTACTCTGAAAGGGCGCTTTCTCTGTGGTATTTTGTCAGTTTATAGCAATCTTGTGTTGTATACTAGATCCATCTGGTGAAGTGAAGTCTAAGATATGACTGTGACCAGCAATAACAGCTGCCCTTTGCAAGGTGTTCCAGGGGAGGCTCTCATTGTGGTAATACTTAACACTGCATATTCCACTATGAGGTTAGAAATACAACTGAAATATCTTTAGTGTAATTCAGCTGAAATATTTTAAAGTTTAATAGTTTATTAGGATAATTAGCTCCACAAAAAGTCATATCAGGTAAACTTAGAAAAGTAAATTAGAAAAGTAAGCATCTTGAGATTAAATCACAGAATTACAGGAACATTGTGGTCAGAAGGAGCCTTTGAAGATCATCTGGTCCAACATCCTTGCTCAACGCAAGGTCAGCCAGAGGAGGTGGCACAGGACTGTCCCCGTTCAGGTTTTGAATATTGTTGAGTGGAGGTTTCACAGCCACACTGAGCAAATATTCCTATGTTGTGTGTTCAACAGCAGAATAAAGAAGTTTTCTCTTCCCCGGTGTTTCACAGGATTTTAGTTTGCCATTTTCT